>NC_043006.1:6824758-6834758 GCF_006345805.1 Octopus sinensis | reverse complement strand
AACTGCACCCAAGATATCGTTATGAAGGGCTATCTGATAAGTATTCAAAAGTAATCAAAATATACAGGCCTCAGGTTAATAACACTAATGTGATGGTTGAGAACAAGAGCAATTCTTGTAATATTTGGTGGCTTAGGAATGAGGAGAAACGATGTAAACGGAGACTTTCATCTGCACAAAAAAGAAGGCATTGTATATATATATATATATATATATATATTATATATATATAATTGTATATACTAGCTGACGTACCCGGTAATTCCCGGAAAAGTGGGGTTTATCCCTTGGTATCGTTCTCATAATTGTTTCGCTAATCCAATAACAACAATAAAAATATGTAGCCCTTAAAACGGCTTTTGTGCATTTACAGGAAATACCGAACTGTCTTACATACGATCTTGTTTTTGGGAATTCCCATTAAGTTATGAATAAACATGAAATTAGTTACCCGATAGTAAGAAATCAAATAATGTAGCCCCGAAAGAGGCTTTAATGCGTTCCCAGAGAATATTATCCTCAGGGGCGCTAGTGTTGAAATAGATTTACAATGAATATAGAAACAGACTGACATTTAGTTTTACTGTAGACATTCAAATAAATTTGCATGTAGATTTAAAAATAAAATAACATGGAGATTATCAATACATTTACAACACTTACAGTTAAATAATAAATACCTGAATCATATTAAGTTTGCGGATGTTCTTTATAAACATCTTTGGTTTGGGCATACCACATAAAGTTGGACATGGGAGGAAATTGGTTCCGCAAGATTCAGACCTACCACGTTCAAGGACTGACCCTGGGCCTTGTTAATGCTCATTGCGATGCTCAGTTTCAACGGGAATTGAAGACGCTTGCACGGAAAGGCATATCCGAGGGAAGAAGTGCAATTCTAGGAATGAATACAGGCTCACTGCTTGATGTGCCGGTCAAAATTGTTGTCTCCAATACTTGGAATCATCTTCTGTATTATATGTTGTGTGTCATTGCAAAGCTTTGGTGGATTGAGGTTTCGGAGCGGCATAACTGGTGCACCAATCTTGAAGTGTAAGTTGTAAAGTGCGGAGGCCAGGTGGTGGTAGACTATTCAAGACTTCATCTGGATAATTCACTGCTTCATATGTGTTGAGTACAGCGTCAATGGAATTGTAGATGTGACGCTCACCTGGCAACAGTTCCAGAAGCTTAAAGTTCAAATGAGCAAACTGCCACATTCTTTGGAGCTAAAATGGCACGGGTTTTCAGCCAGTTGCAGTCTGTAAACTGATTCCGCAGGTTAGGAAACATCTTATTCATTACCTCCTCTAAATAAGATACCATATGTCCAAAAGCAAGCTTGCCCTGCCATCCTTCTCGCCAACCGAAGTGTCATTACCGACGTCCAAAAGATGCTTTTAGACGGTTCTGGCTGCATCATAACCAATGAGGTGCACTCTCATGCTGGTTGTGAGTCTTAACTTTTGCACATTGCTCCATAGGTAGGACTACTTTATGCTAGCATTTACTTCCTCAGCTCTTGTCCCCTTTGGAACCACGGGAAAGGTTTGTCTAAAACTCCTGCAAGCAAGTGTGTCACACCTCCCATGAGCGTAGTGTTGTGTCTCAGATCTTGAAGGGCCATGTCAAGAGCTTCAGAGGAAACCTTATGGCTCATTGTTGCTTCATCCCAGATGATCAACTTGCATTCACCAAGAAGTTTACCTTTTATACAACCACAACTGATGGGAGTTTGAAACAGGAATGAACAATTTGGTCACCACTTAGCAGAGTTTTAGCTATTCCACTTGACGCCACTGCTATGGCTACGTCTTTCATTTGGTGCAGAAGGTTGATGACAAATGTTTTGCCAGTTCCACCTGGAGCATCTAGAAAGAAAGGACCTCCTCTTTCATTTTCAGTGCTCGAAATAGTGGTGTTATAACAACCCAGTTGGTCCTCAATCGGTCTGTTATTTATCAGCTATATACACCGTCATTTACTCGATGTGACTGTTGATATCACGCAAGTACTCAAATCCGAGATTGTTTACAGCCTGCTCCGGTTGAAGTAGACCAAATGTGAAATGGCCTTCACCTCCCATATTTTGCACTCGACTGTGTAGGTCAAGTAATGCCTCATTGTAAATGGCGTTATTTAACTCGGTAATTTCTGATGAGGTTTGCATGTGAAACCTGTGTAGGATTTCTTCTGCCATGCTGGTTTTGTGGGTCACCGAAAGCTTGAGAGGTTCATGCAATCCACATGTAATCAACATGATAGAAAATGGGTTGCGCAGTTGACTTAGTACTGGTCTGACTACTGCCTCCTCCAGTGTCTGGTCCCAGTGAGCATCGTCCTCCAGTAATTCGAAAGCCTGTGAATTCTGACAGTGTGCAGCAGTAGATGCAGAAAGAAGCACTCATGCTGATTAGGACATTGTATACCCGCACATTGGCCCCACTTCTGAAAACAGCATCTCCTTGCCAGCCCTCAACACGTGCGACTTGCTTTCGTCTGTTCCATCTAATGTTTGCGGAGACTTCTACATACAACAGTGTTTGGGTAAACAGATTACATTGCCATAATTTGAGGAAAGCTGTCAAAGTGATTTCTGGTTAATTTCGAACATTGTCTTCTGTGAAATATACACGCTGGCCATTTTCAAGATGTACAGATAGATTTAAAGAAAGTTTTCCCACATGTAAACAGGGTGTGACCTTGATGATGACAGTGCATTTGTCAGGAAATCACATGTTTACCACCTAAGTTGACTGGAGCAACATAAAATAGATTGTTTTGCCCAAGAAAACAATGCATCGCTCGGTCCAGGAATCAGAACCACAATCCTACGATCAAGAGTGCAACACCCTAACCACTAAGACACGCGCCTCCACAACGGTTTTGTTATGGCAACACGGTAATCAGACGAAGAGTTTTGAAAGGCAAACACATCATGTCATGGAGAAAATAAAATTTACACCAAATTGTACAACCTAATAAATGTCAATCATACCACTCAGATATCTAGGTGTGATTTCACTACAAAACAAAATCTCTCGGCTTACCAAACTTTCAAATATTACGTCACTGGACATCTTCTTCAAATTCAATTTCATTTGAGATTCTATATACAGAAGTTGATGTTTTATTTTCGGGGTATAATATTAATCAATCATATAATTTTATATAAGAATAACCCTGTGAAGAAGACAAAGGAGCAACTATAATTTCACAACGAATTAAGTATACACGATAGATAAAAAGAAGTCATATGCGCTAATGGTATCATTAGGATTGTCGCAATGGGATCGATAAATTTAGCAGTATGCAAGTGTTAAAAAAAGAAGTCCTTTTCATTTAACGTTCAATAATTTTCATGCATGTTTACAAAATGCATTGGATTCTACTACATATGGATAAATGCATGATTAATTAGCAATAGGCATAATTTCACTCACAGCAACATTTCATGTTCTAGTCTATAGGCATACAGACAACTCTCTCATGTGTTTTTCTAGTGCACAAACGGCCCCTGCGCCAAAGCGTAGAGTAGTACAGCACTTCATCTAGAACAAACATTTATTGCACAAGAACTAGGCCAGAATTTTGGGTATTTGTGTGAAGAAAATGCGGTCGATTATATTGCCGCCAGTCTATGATTTATTTCTGCCTTTTATTGTCGACGTGAGATATGATGAAAATCAAAGTTGATTTGCGTGGCATCTCAAGGTAAAGTTCTGGAACAATTAGCATAACGTATTACTTCAACACTAATGATTTAAGATTATGACAGTTATGATGTTAACGAAGACGATGACGACGACGATGACGATGATGATGGTGATGATGGTGGTTTGGTGGCAGTGGTTGTGATGGTGGTGATTGTCTTCCCGGGGGAAATGTTGGTGATGACGGTTGCTATAATCATAATAATTTTATAAAATTCAGTAAAATGACTACAAAAATTTCTCCCTTGAAGATCTCTTTCCCTAGGATATGAATTTGCAGGTAATTTACATTACAAGATACACCCACACACCACACATAGACACAGACTCGCACACATACGCACATACACACATATGTATATGCATTCATGCATACATATATGCATATATATATATATATATATATATATATATATATATATATATATATATATATATATATATATATATATTATATATATATATATTATATATATATATATATACATATATATATATATATATATATAATATATATATATATATATATATATATATATATATATGCATATATATATATGAAAAACCTAAATAACTACTCTATATTAATTGTGCACCGATATTTATCAGAAAGGGTAATTAGAAATTTAAAACAAATCAACTAATGTTGGATTTTGAATTATTAAAATGATTCACTGGTGTGCTTTAATATTTTGCTATTCAGTTTGAAATTTATATTCGTTTGAATGAATAACAACTGGATACCCGAGCGCTAAAATCAGTTTCCATTCAAACTAAATGAACAAACTTTAATTTCTGAATGATTTTGTGTTGATTCAGTGAAACAATATTCAATATATTCACTCAAGCTTCTCATTCAACCGATTATCATATGAAAAGGAGTTTCACTTTCGAACAAAATTTATGTCCGTACTTGGTAATACTCAGCAATCATAATTGGCATTGATTTCTTCATATTACGATTGGAAAATAAATGGAATTTCTGTTTTTACTTTGTTAGTCCTAATTACAAAATAAAAAGAAATTAAATATCTCTTGAGCAAGTATTTGAAGTTGAAAATTATTGTTAGAATTTTGCTTCATACCGAACCAAAGCAAACATCTAATCGTCTTTTATTTGAGGACATTGGCAATAGGAATAACGACAACTAAGGGGATGCGGCATCTGCTGCCAACAATTATGAATGTAGGGTGATGAAGATAAGGATGATTATATGATGAGATGAGGAAGGTGATGGTGACAACGATGAAGATAATGATAATGGTGATGATGATGATGATAGTGATAAGGATGATCAAACAGATGTAGAAATAAATCAAGGGGTATGCTGATCGGGTATATGTAGATAGTAGAATATCAAATGTGGTACGAGTAAGAAAGAAAAATCTAGTTGTTAAATGGAAAGATTACGGGAAGACTGACATCAATATCCCACGCAAATTTTAGCCGTTCAGGAACAAGAAATCAGAACAAATTTGATGAAGACAAAGATCAACAAAATCCAATCGGCAAATCTAGTATCTGCTGCAAAGCACCTTTTTAGTGGATGCAGTATGTTCACGCAAAAGGATCAAAATCTGACGCGTGACCGATTAGGCAAAAGAGTACATCAGGAGGTTAGCCGAATATCTGGATTTCAAATAACAGACAAGTATGAACACTTAGAGGCTGTGATAGAAAATTGCAATTACAAGATACTGGGGACGTCCCTATAAGGATTGACCATGCTATTGTGTTATTAGAGGATAGAAAATAAACAGTGTAAGGTCATAAACTTTGCAATTCCCTTTGATGTCTGTGTAGATACCAAAGAAGCTGAAACTATTGAAAAATACCAGGATTTAAACAGAGGACTTAGAAGACTATGGAGGACTGATACAACGTTTTGTTCCACTGCGGTAATTGGAGCATATGGTGCACCACCCAAATGCTACCTAGAAGACTGAAAGAGGATGAAAGTAAAAGACGCTTTTTCCACCTGCAGAAAAAGTATCAACTTATATTCTATAAGAATCCAAAGGGAGATTCATGCGATTTGAGATCTGGTGTCATCAAACCTTAAGATAAAATACCTGCTAACTTAATTTGCATGCACTAGCGTCGGCATCGTGTTTGTCGCCGTTGCCGTCGTCATAGTAGTAGTGTTGGTGGTAGTATTAGTATTAGTATTAGTAGTAGTAATAGTTGTAATAACTACAGTAGCAAGATCAATAATAATAATAATAATAATAATAATAATAATATAATAATAATAATAATAATAATAATGATGATGATGATGATAGTAGTAATAATAAAAAAAGTACAAGAGGAAGAGAATGAAGAAGACAGAGAAGAAGAGGAAGAAGGGGAGAAGGAGCCGAGGGTGGAGAGGAGGAGTAGGAAGTGAAACTAAATTTTTTATCTCATTTTAAACCCAGGCTGCATACTTTAGCTTTTTGGGCTTTCATTTTTGGCTTCAGATAACAACTCTAATAGATGTAAACCTTTTATTTTCCCTTAAGCATGTAGTGTTAGATTTTCTCTATATTTAATTCTCAAATGGTGGATATTGGTTAAATGACACAAATGTTTCTTGATATTACGAGAAAGCGAAGTGCCATAACATTATAATTTCCATGGAAGTGACCTGATGCCCATGGGGGATCGAATTAAAATTTTATATGCATTTCTCTGGGAGATTTCCTCTTACTTTATTAAGTTCGTTCACAACCTGTCAATTTCGAATATTGAAACATTTTGACATTTCTAACTTTTCTTTTGCGTCATGCAAATTAGGAAACGTTATCTAAACTCAGCATCATATTTGCATCTAATTCTGCATAATAAAGTATCTCCTCAAGAGACTTTCGAAATATATAAACCCAAATTTTAAAGAAAAAAATTACTGGATAACGCTTATAAATAGCTATTGATCATGGCATATATAAACTTACGAGGGCTGTGCCAAAAGTAATGTACAGGTGCACCTAACTGTTACAATAAATGGCACGGAAATTCAATTTTCACATGTTGGTTGAGTAACTATGATGCCGCTAAAGAACGGTTCCATTCAACATAGTCTCCTTCATAAGGGTAATTTGGGCCATCGTTGAACTTAACTATTGATTTCGAGGTTTGCACTATCATAGTCGCTTTGCCAAATGAATCACCCTCATCTGCACCATCAATCAGTGGTCCTTGAACACCTCCCTTCAGCCAACCTAACAGGTGGAAGTCGAAGAGCGTCAGGTTATCGGTTGATTGGGACACTGACCACCCTCGTACATGTCCGAAGATGTGAATAAGGATCGATTTCGATTTCAGGTTCTTCACACCTTTGCTTCTGAAGACTTCGATAAGAATTTTTAGTGTTTCAGTGTTCAACTCACTGTTCGAAGTAGGGTCACGTACCACAAAATCACGAAGAGGTTTGGTGACATAGTCATCATTCAAAACTGGCATGCTGATTTCACAGTCGATTGCATTTCATCGAGTATAAATTAGGTGACGTTTTGTATACTAATATATGCTTATGTTCTAAATACCAATTACCCAAAAAGTGCTAAGAGGTGCATTTGGCTGCACTCAAACACAACTTGTGAAATGTTTAAGTGGAAACATGCGTGGAGAACCATCATTAAAACTATGCAGTAGTCCACCGTATATTATTACCTATCATCATATATCGGTTTAATTACTGCGTATGTTTTACTCTACAATTTTCAAAAACATTTTCATAGAAAGATTTGTCAATTACGTAAATAAGAATATGACATATATGTAAATGTATGTGTATAGATGTTCATATATGTGCATATACTTGCCGTCTATCTATCAATTTATATATAGATATGTGTGTGCGTATTTTAATGTGCGTATGCATATATATATATATATATATATAAACACACACATATATACATAAATATATGTATATATATATATATACATATATACGTATATATATATATATATATATATATATATATATATATATATATACATACATACATACATATATACATACATACACAATGCATAAATATATAACTACATGGAACATCATCATCATCATCATCATCATCAGCAGCAGCAGCAGCAGCAGCAGCAGTAGTAGTAGTAGTAGTAGTAGTAGTAGTATAGTAGTAGTAGTAGTAGTAGTAGTAGTCTGATAACCATTATGGCTAATAGTATTACGCATTTTAGTAGCAGCGTGAGCGTTGGAAAACGATTTGTATTGAAGTGGATTATCCAGAAAATTTCTGAATTCCACGAAAAAAAAATTATTGATTTCTCTAACGTTCCAGAAGACAGTCATTCCATTAAATATGTCATATCATATGTAATGTTATCCGAAACTCTAGCCAAAAATATATCAACCAATACCTAGTTTTCGTAATCTGGTATACGTTACTGTCCAAACAGTTGGCATATTACTGATAAAAATGCCAAGTTCCGTCATGAAAGCACCATCGAAGGACCTATCGTAGATTCAAAATCCCTTCGATAAATATTCTAATAGATGATATTTAAACTTAATCTCTCAATCTCAGTTTATCCGTGGCTTGGCAAAGAATGTGAGCAAGTTCGACCGATTTCTAAATCAATATGAATATCTAGAGACATTACATCTACTTATAAAACACGTCAAATCAATGGTTACACCAACTG
Organism: Octopus sinensis; assembly: GCF_006345805.1. Taxonomy (NCBI): domain Eukaryota; kingdom Metazoa; phylum Mollusca; class Cephalopoda; order Octopoda; family Octopodidae; genus Octopus; species Octopus sinensis. Next base: position 6,826,391 of record NC_043006.1, on the reverse strand, counting down.
GCTAAAAACTAGTGTTCTGATGCTAAGATCATTACTGCTCTCCGCGGTTAATTGATTCACGTTAATTGGATTGTGTGCTTAAGTAAATAGGTACAATAAAGAAATATGCATGTGCTGATGACGTATAAATGTACAGCTATATCACAATAAGTAATATTGATACGACTGATTGCTGAATTTACATGTACATGTTCTGATTTGAATGAATGATGTTCTCAATAATCCCTACTAAATCCAAAAGAAGCCAAGTAATAAGGCGAGTACTGCAGGTAATAACTTCACATGTGAGGAATATCGTTTAAATATTCCTCGAGTTACTACAATCATGAGAATTAATAGTTTGCGCAATATCGTTCAAGCTGTATTATATGCCCACAATTGTGATAGTGAGTAAGTATTTTCATATGATGATAAACAAGTCATAAAGAAGAATATCATGCAAATAAATGCGACCGTTTTAGAAATACCATACATCATTCGTTTGTCTTCTACGTATTGTGCCATGCATTAATATACAGTGTATTGTTTTGTGTATTCTTGTAGCAACCACCCTGAAGATCCTACTACATATTGACAATTTGATGTTCATTGTACCAGAAAGTAAGGAAGAAAATTGATATATTCTGGTTGGACAGGATGCAAATCATTTGTAGGTGAGTCTATAAGTATGAATGTAGTTATACATCCATCCGTCCGTTTGTCTGTCTGTCTGTCTCTCTGTATCTGTCTTCATATATATATATATAATATATATAATATATATATATATTTATATATCTATATATAATATATATATATATAATATTAATTAGAGACAAAACCCCTATTATGCAAATCAAACAAAGAAAGACTTAACACAATACATAAAAAATTTATATAAATTAAATAAAATTAAGTTATCCACTACAATTGTTTCTTGTCACTTCTAAGGACATTCATCAGGTGGTTTTCAACCTTCTATTCATTTTAAATATGAAATAATTAAATAATTTAAAATTGAATAGAAGGTCTGAAAACCACCTGATGAATGTCCTTAGAAGTGACAAGAAACAATTGCAGTGGATAACTTTTTTAATTAATTTATATAAATTTTTTATGTATTGGATTAAGTCTTTCTTTGTTTGATTTGCATAATAGTGGTTTTGTCTCTAATTAATATTATATAATTTTTTTACTATAAAATTGGATTCAGTCCTAAATCTGATTTTCCTCCTGTAAATTTGGATTTATTCCCTAATATTTATTATATTATATATATATATATATATATAATATAAATATACATACATACATATGCGCACATATACAAACATAAGCACAGTTATAAACAGGCACCATATGTGGTATCATCTTAGATTGTAGAGCATGGAATTTATAATTCAGAGACTTCCTTTATCTACATTTTGCTATAAGAAATCCATTGATGTAACAAATCTACAATCATGTTTGAATTATTAATTCAATACTCTCTATGATACCACATATGTCACCTGCTAGTTCTTTCTAGAATATATTCGATATATATATATGTGTGTGTGTGTGTGTGTGTGTGTGTGTGTGTGTGTGTGTGTGTGTTGTGTGTGTGTGTGTGTGTGCGTGCATGTGTGCGTGCATGTGTGAATATGTGTATGCG
>NC_043006.1:6799758-6819758 GCF_006345805.1 Octopus sinensis | reverse complement strand
TAAGATATGTTATAACATATATTCTTTCCAGTCTTGACAGCGCAGCATCAAATATTCTACAACAATCTTTATAATTTAAAAATCCCATTAATATTTCTTGTAGAATTTGAGCATTAAAAATGTTGGAATCCTACGCTAAGACTACAGTGAACGCCTCTTGAAATTATAATATACGCTTGGCGAAATACCACTTCAAAAGTGAATCATTATATGCTGTCACGTATTCATGTCAGTTTGACAGAACTTATATATCATGGAGCGATACTTTCACGCCAAATGAATAAAAGAAAATTATGGCTTGTACAATGTTCTATTTGCTCACAGTGATATGAGCGTTCGACATTTAGAAGAGAAAGGGCTGGTGCGTTTTAAAGTCATACATTTTTACCTCGGATTCAGCACAATGTAAGTAGTGGTGTGGGGAACAATGAGGAAAAAAGTGTTCACTGTTTATTTTATTGTGGATATTAGTACCATTTGATGTTCTGATCGATATCAAAGTGTAATTGAATATGTATTCCAAAATCAATCTACAAGAATCAATTATATACGACAACATATGTCACTAACTAGTAAAAATAATATTGTGTAAAATCTACTAATTTCACAAAAAGTATACTTAAAGGGGTAAAAAACTTATTAGAGTAAATAAAAATGAAGGAGTAAATATTAAGGGGTGTTAATTCAATATTTATAGCATAGAAATGATTGATGTGTTCTGTTATGTTTGGTGGAAGTTATGAGGATTAATATGAAATAAATAAATAATGCTACACCAAAATTTTACATTACTTGAATATTATGAAGCAAATATTTTCTATGAGAGATTTGCTGGTCTTATGAAAATAACCATATATGATGTTTTGTATTGGAGTGTCGGTACATTTTTGAAGTTTAAGATCTAATAAAAAGAACTTTCTTTAAAACATGGACACCATTTACAGTTCTATATTTAAGGGATGAGGAATTGTGTACATTATTTACATTATTTACATTTGACGGATATTTGTCCTCATCTTAACGTTTCGGTTGATATATCCTCCAGCTTTCTTCAGGTGTCTTGGGGAAATTTCGAACCTGGGTTCTCATTCCTAAGGTATTTTTCGATGTTATTATTATTATTATTATTATTATTATTATTATTATTATTATTATTATTATTATTATTGCTATTGTTCAGGTCATTGCTTGGAATCGAACTCGGAATAATGATGATGATAATAATAATAATAATAATAATAATAATAATAATAATAATAATAATAATAATAATAACATTGAAAAATACCTTAGGAATGAGAACCCAGGTTCGAAATTTCCCCAAGAAACCTGAAGAAGGGGTGTATGTCAGCCGAAACGTTGTGTTAACAACAAACAAGATGAGTACAAATATCCGTCGAATGTAAATAATGAAAATAATGTATGACCGCTATTTACTGTCCTAAATATTTTAGAGACATTTCCTGTGATAGTATTGTTTTGTTCAAACTTAGCATAGGAATACATTGTTTATTTGATAGTCATGCATCACTGTGAACTGATTGACACTCTTTCCAATTATGGATAATCGAGTCGCTTGGATACAATAAACTGCTGATTTTTAGAGAAATACAAAATTACATACATGAAATCATAGAAATATTTAGAGTAAAAGACACTTAATACCAAATTATGACAGTTCTACCGAACTGTAGAGAATTAATTATTTATACACTGACTGATGAAGCATTTCTCCAAGTTCAAAGTTTGTAACTAATTAAATTGAGCATAATATCTAGGACAGGCCGTATTAATATATACGTTGATTTTGATGAAACCATAGGATACGATTATAAGAAACGTCTTTTGCAGAAGACAATTCACTGTTTTATGCACCAAAGTATCTGTAACATTTACAATTTACATAGGCGCAGGAGTGGCTGTGTGGAAAGTAGCTTGCTTACCAACCACATGGTTCTGGGTTCATTTCCACTGTGTGGCACCTTGGGCAAGTGCCTTCTACTATAGCCTCGAGTCGACCAAAGCCTTGTGAGTGGATTTGGTAGACGGAAACTGAAAGAAGCCCGTCGTATATATATATATATATATATGTGTGTGTGTGTGTGTGTGTGTGTGTATAAGCTCGAGTATATCTTTATATATAAAACTGAAGTTGTGTGTGTGAGAGTCTGACTCCTCCGATTTAGATTCCTAACTACTCTCACATTTTGCGGTGCAGTTTAACCAAAAGCGGGTATCTTATAGTCGTGATTCATATAGAGCCCTTCTGGGTATTAGCGCGCGTCTACGATGAGTCTACGATGATAGAAAAATTTACCATAATTTTTTCGCAATTTTAATGCATTTTTGCTCGGTTTATATAAGGGAAGTAACTCTCTAAAAATGCTTATATAGTTATTTCCCTTACAAACCCGAGCAACGCCGGGCGATACTGCTAGTGTATATATAAACGACAACTGTGTGAGGCAAGCATTACTCTACAACATTTCACTCAACTTATGCTGGTTAGACTTAAGTATAATAGGACACACTTGCACATCATGTGGTCACTCAATGGGACTGAATGTGCAATCAAGGGGTCGTGAGGTGTATTTGGCGGAAATATAAATTACACCTGTATCACAAGCACTAAAATAAATGATAACGCTTAGCAAGACAATGATTATTACTTCTAGAAGATTGATTCTCTAGTAATGAGTTCTGCGGTTATTAGATCGAGCGTATACTATAATTCCAGTTATAAGTACAAATATACACAAAATAAAACACGTTAAGCGATTGCAAGGAAATTAATATATCAACCTGGTTGATTGGATTTCATCTTGAATTAAACAAATATTTTACTTCCATCGCACGAAAGACACTGGGTATACATATGTAAACTTTCTACACCATTGTATATACTCTCTATACTCTTTTACTTGTTTCAGTCATTTGACTGCGGCCATGCTGGAGCACCGCCTTTAGTCGAGCAAATCGACCCCGGGACTTATTCTTTGTAAGCCCAGTACTTATTCTATCGGTCTCTTTTTGCCGAACCGCTAGGTGACGGGGACGTAAACACACCAGCATCGGTTGTCAAGCAATGCTAGAGGGACAAACACAGACACACAAACACACACACACACACATATATATATATATATACATATATACGACAGGCTTCTTTCAGTTTCCGTCTACCAAATCCACTCACAAGGTATTGGTCGGCCCGGGGCTATAGCAGAAGACACTTGCCCAAGGTGCCACGCATGTGGTTGGTTAGTAAGCTACTTACCACACAGCCACTCCTGCGCCTATATACATGTCATTAGAAATTAATTAAGTATTCCTTACTTAGTTCAACGGATTCTGCTTTCTGAATATTGTGTGCGTGATATATTTATGAACATTGAATTAAAATTCGTCTCTTTATATGCTATTATATTTATCACATGCCTCTAATTTGTCTCATTCTACATTGTTATATAACGTGGCATGTGACAAATATTTTAATTACTCTCATCCTTCACTTATCATCAGGACCTCAATTATTAGCAGGGAGCAACAAAACCCTGTACCATCTGCTTAGAGTCATTTACGTAGAGTCATTACTGTCTCATGACGTGAGAAACGATCGCTCTGAACATTTATTGAAATATAACGTAAATTTCTAACAGACCAATTTCTAACATTTAAGCCAAATTCATGTAGTTTCTGAAGATTCTGGTTCAGTAAATCTACTTTCCCGCTGGAAATTGTTGACGTATAAGGCAGTCCTATCTAATAACATCAGAAGTAATTTTATTCCTGCATATTCAAATTTAATTCAACAGAATTTAACTTTCACCTAAATTGTTGTCGAACTCAGAAATACAGAGGAACGGGCCATGGTGAAAATGAAGTGTCAAGGTTGTTTCTAGCATAATTCATGTAGATATAAGAAATAAAGTCAATATATATATATATATATATTTAATCAAAGGACGTATAAGTGTGTCTACCTGCTGGAAATAGCAGTCAAAACTCTTATTTAAATCGCCAAAATATTTTGGCGATTTAAATACGTTTACATTTTTTATGCATGTAAACCTATCGGTTGGAAACTGCCCCGAATAAAATATTTGTATAACGGAGTATATTTTATTATATGCGTATTGGTAACCCAGCTTTTGCTTCTCATCATATTTTTTTCCTATTCTTCCTATGGCTCAAATCTCTAGCGCGCTTCGGTGTGTCCCCTATATATGGAGATAATTTATCTCTGAAGTATAAATATATGTTTTCCACGTTTTTTCAATCGAATCTCCTGGGAGTCAACATGAGATAACATGACGACGATGTAAATGAGTAGCAAGCCTGTTACTTCTCGTTTGCATCATTAACACTTCTGAGGTTCTGCTAACCACGAAACATATGTAGTCTGGATGTTATCTAAAGCATTCCCTAATTTTTGGATTTCAGTTCGTATATCCACTAACTCCTGCTGATAACCTAAAGCTATAAAACAATATATTTCAGCGAATCAGATTTCGATACGGGGAGAATTTACAGCCTTGTAAGTCAATAAAGCACTATTATTCCTGAATGTAGTTTTTATATCTTCTAAAGACTGTTCTAAGCTTACTATCTTCCCACACATTGATCCTTGGATCGTACCTTTGCACATCTATCTATCTATCTATCTATCTATATCTATATATCTACATCTATATATATACGTAACAACACGTGGATCGTTGGCGATCTATTTCCCTCGTGTTCCTTTTCTTTCCCACTTTCCCTTGTTTTTTCCCTTGTTGTGCTTGTTCTTCGTTTTTATTGGACGTATTAACTATGTATATGTTTTTTCATATATATATATATATATATATATATATATATATATATATATATATATATATATATTATATATATATATATATATATGCATACATACATACATGTAGTAATAATAATAATCCCTGGATGGGATGTATATTTTAATGCATCGGTACGCGCGTTTCTACAAATTACGTGTTTAATTTTTTAAGATCCGTATAACTGCATGATAACAATGTAGTCCGTAGTATACATGGAGTAGACCATGTTCATGCATTCATTTCTTTGGCGTCGTTAGTATAGGAGCTTTTATATACATAGTCAAAACATTTCTCGGAAACGAAACTAAAGATATGTATATATATATATATATATATATATATATACATGCATGTATATATTTGTGTGTATGTGCCTATTTTGTTCCCCCGCAATCTCTTTACAACAGCCGCTGGTGTGTTTATGTCTCCATAACTTAGCGATTCGCAAAGAGACCTATCAAATAAGTACTAGGCTTATAAAGAATGTCCTGGGTCGATTTCTTCTACTAACACCCTTTAAGGCGGTGCTCCAGCATGGCCGCAATCAAATTATTTTGGCCGCCATGGGTTTTGCATTAAATCACTAAATCATCCATAACTTTTGTATTATCTTCTCAAATTACACCAAAATATTAGACAATAACAATTCATATTGTATTTATTGGCTGTGAAAATTATAGAATATAAAACTACTTTGATAAAAAATTATTTCTACTTTTCTGACAAAAACAATGCCGTTCTGAACATTTTGGCCGCAACAGCATATATATATATATATATATATATATATATATATATATATATATATATATACAGTAAAATTCATTTGCCAACAAAATATGGCAATTCTATACAAAACGATATTACTACTATTTAGCCCCAGGAAAATTCCTTTTCCAGCTGGCTACCGACACACAGTTTGTGTCCGTATAGCATGAGCAAGGAAGGTTTTCGTGACAAGCTTGCTACCCTTTGCACCAACATATATTTCATTAGCGAATATTTGTAATCACCCACATTCTCCATAACCTTTGCCTTTAACTCACTCATTGAGCCATAACCATAAATACATTGGCGTTGTGCAACTAACTCTTCGCTCAAAGCTGTGGATTTATAATTCCATATCTCAATTCTTATACAGGAATGATTATTTCAACTTCCTCTGTTTGTTTAAGTTACCCGGATATGTTCCAAGCATTCAGTAAAAACTTTCAAAATGTGTCTACTTCTGCCAGATTACAATGAATTTGTCTAGACAAGCAGTATGTTTTTAATAATGAAACGAACAAATTATTATGCTGACGCTCATTGTTTTTTATCAAGTTTTCCAATGAACAATACGTGTTTGCACTTACTTTCCATAAGTAATATCAGTTCCATAGAGAGTGCATTTGGAAAAGTTTGCATACTATGGGAAATACAACATACTTACCTAGCAGCAAATGTAACACGATGAATATTAATTAACTAGATATAATAATTCTTTCAAACACCTAAAATTATAGCTTAAGGTTACCAGACATATTGTATCATTCCTTCAGAACGCATGCACACATTGGTGTAAACCCAATCACATATACATAGTCACACACACAGAGAAACAAATTTTCACATCACACACACCTATACATACATACACATATACATATATATGTGTGTGTATATGTATACATACGCATACGCACTCACATACATTTACAGACATATAGGTATGTATATAGGTATGCCATATTCGATTGATATCAAGTAATTTGCATGTTGCTGTTAAAACTGTTCACTCGTATACTATGTGAAGACCCAAACATTTTTACTTTAAAAGGACCAATTTACCTATTTAGATGTCTACTTTGTTATACATACATACATATACATACATATACATGCACACATACATTAAGCCATATATATGTACATAATTTAGGCCATATATATAATTATACACGCGCACGCATACACACACAGATGTATACTTATATACATATGCAAACACATAAACACATATATATTTATATTTGTGTGCATGTGTGAAATTTTAGTATAATAAATTCATATCCTAAAATTCTTTGTTTTTGGGGGATGGAGATTGTGACTCTGGAATTAAAGGTAAAAATAATACCGTGCATATATTAATTGAAAAGAAAAACACATTTGAATATTTAAATTAGACGTCTGCCTGTGAAACACGAAACCACATCTGTAAAGAGGAAATGTTCCACGAGCAGCCTTCAACCATTTTTTCCGAATATTACTTGCACGCACTTCACTATAGCTTTATCTAATCCGAGATTCACATTCCACCCCTAAAAATGAACTAATTCTCATTCACCAGAAGTTTATCACAATCGTTTTCTTAAAAGTTTTTCTTGTGCTGTAAGGCGGCTAGCAGAATGGTTAGTACCGTGTTTAACGTTCTGAGTTAAAATTGCGAGGAAATGGACTTTTCCTTTATTCCTTTCGGGGTCGATAAAATAAATACTAATATGGAACTAGAGTCGATGCAATGGACTCTGCCCTCACCACTAAATTTCGTGCCTATAGATAACAGGATTTCGTTTGTTTCCATTTCTTCTTTCTTTTTATTCTGGAGTTTATCGTTCAATCATTTTAACTCGGTTGTCAGCATATTTTTTAAACTTGGACAAAATACTGGGAGTCGCTTCAATAACATTTTGAAGGACATACCCGAGGTTAAGGTCAAATATCTGACAAGCAAATCTGTAATATTGAGCAGAATATTTGCTCTAACCTTTTACAAAATGCAAGACAAAACAAATATTGTGAGGCTTAATCTCGCCACTTTCTGTTTTGGGCTAAAATCTTGGGGTTTTGAAATGTAAGTCTTCTAAATTACATTTTTATGAGGAACGTGGTTTAGCCGAGAAGCTCCATAATTTACGTGATACTTTGAAAACGTTGTGTAACAATCTGAATGACGCTATGTTACCATAGTTGTCGTTATAGCGGAAAGCGTCAAATAAAATTTAGTTTGTGTCAGAGACAGCAGATAAATCAATATTTGCTATAAATGTCCATATTTTTATTTATAATATTGTGTTGTCTGTGAAAATATTTCTTTGTTGTTTATCAAGGGAGTGTTAAGATTTTATTTCAGTTTTGACAAAATATTAAGAAACGAGTGAACAAACCAAAACAGTAGTGATAGAAAAGTATGCTTTTGCACTACAAGGGCAAACAGGAAACAATAATTAGGTATGGTTGCAATGTTCCTACTCACGTTTAAACGATTCTTAATATCCAAATAAACAAGATCTAAAAGGAACGTTTGCCAGTAGCAAGAAAGGCTGATGATAATAATAAAAGCCCTGGGACAATAGCATGCACTGGCTCTCATGGCTTCTGGTCTAAACTGACTGGAAGTGTTTTCATGTATATTTGTTTTGTCTTGCTTCTTGTAAAAGATAGACTAGAGCAAATATTCTGTGTAATACTACAGATTTGCTTGTCGGTTATTTGACCATAACCAATTGAGTATGCCCCATGGTAGCTGACGATACGTTGTGCATCTCTGATTATGAGCAGAAGTAGTGGGATAGCATCTTAGCCATGTGTTGAGAGGAATTTTGGGGGTTTCAATAATTCACCCCTGGAAAAGTGCTTGTTTCGTTCGAGATCATCGACACTTGGTGAAAAATCCGTTCAGACGTTTTCCAGTAATTTTGCAAACACGCAGAAAAGCAGACAAAAATAAGTGATTACAAGACACTGCTTTCACTTAAGCGCAGGGTAATAATAGTAATAATAATAATAATAATAATAATAATAATAATAATAATAATAATAATAATAATAATGATAATAATAATAATAATAATATCTTATTTCGGTCAAAGTTCTTTCGTCACATTCCTGTGACCGCATCAGTGGTCCTTTGTTTTCTTCTTTCTTATTTGTGTCTCCCTTTACTAACCGTCAGCCATTTTGTATTTCTAAAGAGAGACACAAATAAGAAAGAAGAAAACAAAGGAGTGTAACGAAAGAACTTTGGCCGAAATAAGATTAAGATTAATGTGAAAAATAAATAATAATAATAATAATGATGATGATGATGAGGAGGAGGAGGAGGAGGAAGATGATGATGATAATGATGTCGACGATAATAATAATAATAATAATAAGAAGAAGAAGAAGAAGAAGAAGAAGAAGAAAAAGAAAAAGAAGAATTCGGGGAAGGAGGTATGCCGATTACATCGAGCCCAGTGCTCAACTAGTACTTATTTTATCGACCCCAAAAGGATGAAAAGCAATGTTGACTTAGGCGAAATTTGAACTCAGAATGTAAAGACGGACGCAACAACAACAACAAAAGGAAGAATAATTAGTATAACATGCAAAGATAGAAAAAAAAATGAATCTGAAAACTCATCAATATCAGTTGAAGTATATGAATCAAAGAGTGACCTTTGCTCTCCTACCTAACCCATTTAAACAGCATGCTCTACTAAAGGGTCAGGGATATGGAGCTATAGATGTACACTAGTGTATAGGTAACATCGAGTTTTACACCGATGATGATGTACAGCTCGAAACACTGTGATATACAACATTCGGATACACCAGACAAATTGATATAAAATTTAGTTTAGAATATGTGCCTACGCATCTTTGCAAAAAATTGAGTTCAATAAAATGTCAATAATATATTTTTTTACACTGAGAAACACAGATAAGTAATGCAAGCACAGATTTACTATTTGCTAAGAATGAACGAAGAATAAATGAAGGAGATATAAAACACACGGAAGTACAATGAATATTGAAGAGTCATAATACAAGAATGAAAAAGGAAAGAGTGTTAAATGCCAAAAATAAGGTAATAGGCTTCGACAAATATATTGTCATAGTTGAAGTTATACCATTATGAAAAAAGAATTGTAAGTGAATTAGAGTGACTAGACAGTATGAAAATATACTTCTCAACAACCACTCGAAGAAGTCGCACAAATGATTATATTTATTAAAACTACAAATTGCCTCGGGCTTTCCACATCCAAAATATTATTATAACGTATTATTATGTAGCTATTCTCAGCACAAGGGAAAATAATGTAGCTATCTCTAGGAAAAACAAAAAGCGAGAATGAAGCCGAGAGATTCGGGTAAAAGACTGCTGAGTGGATGGTGCAACAACACTAAGAATATAAAGAAAATTCCCCCCGAACATAGGATTACAGGATTTCATTCTAAGTTTATACGGCTATCAAGAACAGCTTCCTCGTGGCCAATATAATTCATGAGAGTACAAAGCGGAAGATGAATGAAAAAGAAATAACACGTGATTCTCAAAGAAGAAACGCAAACGATCGAGAGCACATATTAGGAAAACGGGGATCTATAAATCTATTAATCAATTACCAAGTTATCTTTGGAAAAGACGAATGTAAGCAAGAAATTACAAACTCAAATCTCTCATTCATATGTTAGATGCAATTAATCTGATGAGGTTAGGATGGCCATTATTTAAAAAAAATGAAGTAGCAGAGAATTCTTAACCAGAATATATGATGCAATGAAGACAAGATGAATGACAGCAGATCTTGTCTTCAGTTGATTCTGTTTTTGTTTTGTACTATATATATATATATATATATATATATATTTAAAATTAAATAAGGGTAGAAATTGATATTAATCGATTAAAAACAGTGGCTTGGCATATTTTAAAAAATCCGAAGATTTAATTTTTTTTTTATATACAAAAATCGCCATTTAAATGACGATTTGACGTCTATGTATAGCATATAGGCTGTCCAGTTTTAGTGGTCAGTCCTCTAAATTTTGTATATATATATATATATATATATATATATGTGTGTATGTATGTATGTGTGTGTCGGGGGGATAGGTGTGCACGAGTGTGTGTATGTGCGTGTGCCCTGTCTAACTGAATACAGTAAATGTACGCTGAGATAAAGAGAAAGTTACCTTCTTGAATTATATGGACTCATGAGGGCCGGATTCCCGGTTTCCCACCTGGATGGGAGGCCCATGCGTCGCAGAATTACTCATTTTTGTCAGCTGAGTGTACTAGAGCAACGTGATATAAAGTGTTCGTGAAGAATACAACACGTCGCACGGTCGAGGAATCGAAACCACAACCTTACGATCGTGAGTCCAGCAACCTAACCACTAAGCCACGCGCCTCCATTGAGATATAAGTGCTGAAATCTCAAACAGAACTGAGGCAGGATGGAAGGTATTTAACTCATTAAGACTTGTAGTCCAAACAAAGCTAGGCGAAGCCATAGATGCTAGATACTTCAGTAGCACCGTCTTACCAGCGCTCTTATACGGAATTGAGACGTGGGCTTCAGAAAGAGAAGAGAACATCAATTGCCTTCGACACGAAGAGCAATAGAAAGAGCCATGCTAGAAATATGATTAAGAGAACGAATTCGAAATGAGAGAGTTCGAGATCTGAACAGAGTGAACGATGTGATCGCAGAGTCAGAACAAGTTCCGAAAGAAAAGTTCCGCTGGGTCGCGCATGTTTGCAAGGTTCATAGAAAACAGTGGGATCCGTGTAGTCAACGCGTAGTATCCAAGTGATCGGAAGGGGCCACTTTTGAGGCCCCCATGAGGAGAAGAAGGCGATTTGGTCAAGCAATTTGCGTCAAGATGGAAAAGAATGATGCAAACAAGATGCAATTGGAAGCGCATTGTGTCCAGCGGTGTATAATATCTGATGGCTTGATAGATACAGAGATATTGTGATATATATCACACACACTCAAACAGACACATATATGAAATCCCAGGTTGAATTCTTCCTTGTATTTTAATTGTTTGCTACATGCCACTTTATATGTATATGTACACACACAAGACTTCTGTACAGTACGAAACATATGCATTATTCACCATTCTTGCTTCATGCATGATATAAATACCAATCTACGAATAATCTCCATTTTGTCAAGAACCTTGGTAATTTGCAGCAGCTTAGCAAATACCTTGAATATGCATTGAGGAGGAATTATGCAAAAAAAAAAAAAAGAACGGCAATAGAACATCAGATCGCTTATGTTCTTCAGAGCGCCTTTCAACAGGGATTTCACTTCTACTTTTTACAGAAGCATCGATGTTGATTCGAATACAAAAACCAAAAAGATCTCTGAGTGTGGAAAATATATGGTCGATAATCCAAGCACCGAATTAAAACTCCTCTGAAGCTAGCAACTATATCATTAACAAGCTTGCAGTGCTAATTACTGCGTTTGTTTCTTTAGTATTTTATCAGAACTAATTTAAGCTGTGGACCGAAACGCTAGAAATCTTCTGAAAATGACATGCATTACGTGGAGAATATGACATCAAATGATTATATGTTCCATGTTCCAAAAATTAAGTAAAGGATTGTTGTGCGTGCGGAGGAAATATTTAAAAGCGTTTATTAATGCTCTTTACGACATTTTCAAATCCCAAATCCCGTCCCGTTGTTTGTGATTTTTACTGAAGATGGCAACTCGATTATTCACGCTATGTTCATACTCTACCTACAGAATACTATGGTGGATGCGCAATGGCCCAGTGGTTAGGGCAGCGGACTCGCGGTCATAGGATCGCAGTTTCGATTCCCAGACCAGGCGTTGTGAGTGTTTATTGAGCGAAAACACCTAAAAGCTCCACGAGGCTGCGGCAGAGGATGGTGGTGATCCCTGCTGTACTCTTTCACCACAACTTTCTCTCACTCTTACTTCCTGTTTCTGTTGTACCTGTATTTCAAAGGGCCGGCCTTGTCACTCTCTGTGTCACGCTGAATATCCCCGAGAACTACGTTAAGGGTACACGTGTCTGTGGAGTGCTCAGCCACTTACACGTTAATTTCACGAGCAGGCTGTTCTGTTGATTCGGATCAACCGGAACCCTCGTCGTCGTAACCGACGGAGTGCTTCCATCCACAGAATACTATTCTAAATATTTAAGGCACCTCTCACTTCAAAAATTACTGGACATACTTTAGAGTATATAAAAATATATATTCTGTAAATAATAATTATAGGCATCAGCTTATAACGTTCGCCTATAGAAAATATTCTAACATTGGGGAATATAAATAGTTGTGTAGTGGGTCGTATATGTGTACATATAGCCAATATGCAGCGAACATTCATAAGTTTACGCTTCTAATTATTATATATGAGAGAGAGAGACACAGAGAGAAAGAGAGACAGGCAGGCAGACAGACAGACAGACAGACAGACATAGGGGAGAAAGAGTACAGTATAAAGCTTATCCACATTTAGATTTCACCCAGTGATATCCAACAGTAGTATTATACTCACTGCCATATTACATATATATATATATATATATATATATATATATTATATATATATATATATATATATATATACATGTATACATGCAAATCTATGTATGAATTTCTCTGCCTGTGTAGTCTACGAATTTAAAATCTGGACACTCTAAGGTATTCGTATATACTGGCCTACAGAACACTTTTTGTAGATACAATATGGATGACCTGGTTTATTTTGTCCACTTCCAAACTGGTGGGTCTGAAAAACCTATCGGCACCCTGTAGTTGGATATGTTTGAGCAGGTTTTGAAGTCTGCTGCACACACTTTCTCTATCTGCTAGCCTATAAATCCCTGTGTACATCCACGAAACCGTTTCAGTTATCCACTGGTACTAACGAACCAGACGTTTCTAGGCAGGCCATCAGATGCTTGAAGAAAGCTAGCCGTCCCGATCTAGTCAGGGTATACTAAGATACTTGAAAGCCTACGCTGATGGCAATATCTAGCACCAACGACTGGAAAGATGGTTCGTGTCCCAAGGTCCAGCTTTTTCCGAAATGTTATAGCAGCCACCCACTCACGGTAAACTTGGGGGATGCGCACAACTCGTAACAAGTGGGTCTGTTTTAGGTGATCCTACGTCACGCGCATATACGCTTCCGGTTCTGAATATTGTTATTTTCGACAAGAAAGGGAAAAGGAAAGAGAAATATCTTAACTCTATTGTAGGAACATGTGTTGCGTCCTTCCGGCTATTTGTTGCTCTTTCCTCAAGTATTTCTTTAGAATTTGTTTTTTATTTGTAGACATCAATAATCTCATACTACTTTGGGGGTGGTTTTATCCACAATATGTTGTATGTTTCTTGACCGGCTTTTGGAATTTCAATATAAGTTGGTATCTTATATCGTGACATCATATCGTCATGGTGTGTTATGTTTGGATGCTAATACATAAATACTATTAAAAATTTTTGTCGATTCACTCTACAGCCATGTGTTTGGGGATTATATTGATGCCACTGGTGTCGTGAAGTTGTTTTAGCTTAGATCCGGTTATTTATACTATTGCTTTTGTTGTGGTGTTTTGTTTGGGGCGTTTACTGTTCTTTTCGTTACAGTGCCTCTGGGCTTCTGTGGATATATGTTTCAGTGATAAAAGAGTTGTGGACGGCGAATCTGTGACGTTGACAAAAACATTTTCGTGACGTTCGTGTCATGTTTCTTTCGCGGGTCGTAGGGAGAAGCAATGCAATAAGTGGATAACACCTCCACATACGTGGCATCTTGGTCTTTTCCTTCATTATCATAGACACATGTGTGTCATCTGGATTTAGATTAATTCATATATGCCTTCGATGTTTTATTTGTATTGTTAGTTTCATACTTATACCCGACCATTTTCCTTTGGCATTTTCTTTAGTTACGCGATTGCTGCATCCGAGGGGATCGCCAAGAACAGCATGATGATTATTTCAGCCGATGTGTTTATGAGTTTTAATTTTCCGCCATCATTAAAGTTCAGTATGACTTTAATGCCACTCCAAATACCTGCCACTTCAGATGGTAAATTTTAATACAAGCTTGAATGAAATAAGATAAGCCCGCTCCCTTTGGGCATAGTTATTTCTGGTAATAATAGATTATAATTGTTCTTTTTAATAACAATTCATTCTACTGTCTCTTAATTTATCTTAGATCCGGTTACTGATGCTATTGTTTTGCTGTAGTTTTGTTTTTGCTTGGAGTGTTTACTGATCCTGTTGGTACAGTGTTTCTGGGCTGCTGTTGCCGTATGGTTTAGCGATAAAAGAGCTGTGGACGGTCTCTTAAATCTATCATCGATTACTGCTTTTCGGTCGTCACACTGTTTTCAGTTCACATTGTTTCCTCTTCTTTCCTTTTGCCTTTTTTCCCTCTTCCGTCCTTCTACGAATGTTTGTTACTCTTTTCTGATATATCTTCGCTTCTGTCGCTGCAAATAATGGAGTGATGCTACCACTAGGGACACTGAAATGCTTTCATTATGAATTTCTGTCACTGAGGTAAGGAATATTTCTATTACTTTTCCGTAGAAGTGTGACCAGAATTTGTAGATCACAGGATCTTCTTTTGTTACTTTCTCTCGTGATTTACGTATATACCGTCTGCTAAAAGTTACTAGATCATAAGGAGAGCGGGTAGTATTTGATGTTCTAGTCTTTCATCAATAGTCTAAGTAATGTAATTTCGACCTCTGCAATTGCATACATTTGTAAAATTGTTTGTTGAATATTATTGTCAGAACCTGCATTAATAAACAGACACAACTCGACCAACTGTTACTCTTTCATACTAATACTCTCCCGACACTTACAATGTTCCAGTCTAACAACCTTATATATTCTTTCTACATGTTTTAACCTTTCTACGTGTGAGTATTGTTATTAGGGTAACAAAACAGAAGTAGTGGAACGTAAAGCAAATTTTGGATTTCCTCTGAGGTTTTAGACACCGACTTGAACACCTGTCGAAAGTAATTAACCTTGTAGCTTTTGAGGGTCCAGTCAAGTGCTGGAGCCGCGGTTATTAAATAACCACACTCAGCAAATTTTAGGCTTTCTGATTATAATCGAAAGGATTCTTCTTATTATTTTTTTTCTTCTTCTTCTTCTTCTTCTTCTTCTTCTTCTTCTTCTTCTTCTTCTTCTTCTCCTCCTCCTCCTCTTTCTTCTTCTCCTCCACGTCATTATCATTAATATTATTGAGTGAGAGCGCGGCGCATACCTTCAAAGTGACACCGGGATACAAATATACGAAGCCCAATATACCCATCATGATTACTCTTCTGATAACGGTACACCAGGCACATCCATCACAACCATATGTGTGCGAAATGGTGATCTCATATCAAGATAAACAGCGCATGACCTTGCAGGTGGGGACAGTTAGAACTTTTCAAGTCGAATAAGGCATGTCAAAAGATGATGAACAAAACACCCACGCCTCCAGAGGAGAATTATTCAAACTCCAAAGAATTTCTTTCAATACGTGGATATGATACTCACCCACTACTTCTACTCGTGGTCAGAGATGCACATTTCACCAGCCATTAAGGGACATGCTCAACTTGATAGGGTCAAGCAACTGACAAAAAAATCTGTGGTACTGACGAGTACATCTGTGGTATTGAGCATAAAATTTGCTGTAGCGCATCTTTTATATCAAGACAAAACAATGTACATGATACCACTTTTGATCAGGGTTTTTCTAAGTATGTGGGTAGTAAGTGTCAGCACAATCTTTTGGATTTCTCTGAGACTTGGTTCTTATCTAGATGTTTCTGACATCCCTTTTTTTATCATGCCTAAGGCACCCATAATAACAGGAAGTTCTCACTTTAAGATGCCACATCTTTTTTATTTCAATTTCCAGGTCCTTATATTTAATTAATTTGTGGAACACTTACATCTATTAGTCTACAAGTATTTTCTTTCCTGTCTTTAATAATTATGTCTGGTCGAATAATCTGGAACATTCTGTCTGTGTTGACTGGAAAATACCAGAAGATAGTGATCTCTTTACTTTCAACGATTGGCGCTGGATGTAAGTGTTCCCACTGATAAAAATATCTCTGTAAAGGATTTTGACAAATTAAGTAATTAATATTCTCCGATACTTAACACGTTGCCAATAATAATAATAATAATAATAATAATAATAATAATAATAATAATAATAATAATAATGATGATGATCATGATGATCATGATGATCATGATGATCATGATAATAATAATGATGATGATGATGATGATGATAATGATAATGATAATGATAATAATAATGATAATGATAATGATAATGATAATAATAATAATAATAATAATAATAATAATAATTATAATAATAATAATAATAATAATAATAATAATAGTAAAACAAGAAAAATACTGACAGGATCTAGGATGCATCACCCAAAATCTGACATAGAAAGACTATATATACAACGTATAGAAGGTGGTAGAGGCCTTATACAGCTGGAAAACTACTATAAAATAACCACCATAGGACTGCAAAAATATCTACTTCAGAAGGAAGGAAAACTGATCCAGATAGCAGCAAAACACGAGCAAAACAAAAAACTGTTCTCAGTATTTAAGGAAGCTGACAAATACAAACAAGAAATCATACCACCTAATAAACACAAAGAAGAAGAAGAAGATGATGAAGAAACAACAAAAGCTATAAAACAAATGAAATCCAAACTAAAAATAGAACAGCAACGAACCATGATAAAACGATGGCAAGAAAAGCCCCTTCATGGTAAATACTGCACTAAACTAAACGCAAAAGAAATAGACAAAGAAAAATCCCAGCAATGGTTGAGAAGCTCAGGACTCAAAGCAGAAACAGAGGGATTTTTAATTGCAGCACAAGACCAAAGCCTCCCCACCAGAAATTACCAAAAACATGTAATGAAAAGAATATTACAAGTAAATGCAGAATATGTGGAGATGGACAAGAAACAATAAATCATATTATCTCTAGCTGCCCAGTCCTGGCTAAGAAGGAATATATTCACAGACATGACAGAGTTGGAACCTACATACACTGGAAGCTATGCCAACATTATGGAATAACAACAGAAAAAAGATGGTATAGGCACACACCAGAAAAGGTCACAGAAAACGAGAAAGCAACCATACTCTGGGATATGCCGATACACACAGATAGAGAAATTAAGGCCAACAGACCAGATATAGTTGTCAGAGATCATGAAGAAAAAAAATGCTTTCTAATTGATGTATCAATACCGGCAGATGACAACGTGTCTCTAAAAGAAATGGAGAAACTCTCAAAATACAAAGACCTGGAAATAGAGGTAACTAGAATGTGGAATCTGAAAACGGAAACAATTCCTATCATAGTAGGTGCATTAGGCATGATAAAAAAATATTCAGACAAATACATAACAAAAACACCAGGACTTACAAACACATATAACATACAGAAAATTGCACTACTAGGCACTGCACACATCCTACGCAGAACACTTTCCATACAATAACCATCAGAGCATCACAACAAATCACAGCACATACCCAAGGCACACAGAGCTGCGCCCGGTAGTGAAGTGAAAGCACGCTATAAAAATAAAACTACTGAATAATAATAATAATAATAATAATAATAATAATAATAATAATAATAACAATAACAATAACAACAACAACAACAACAACAACAACAACAACAATAACAATAACAGTAACAATAACAATAACGATAAAAATAGGAATAACAATAACGATAATAATAATAACAATAAAAATGACGACGACGACGACGATAATAATATGGAACTAGTTATATTACAATAATATATCTGTTCACTCTATTGCAGTGCTAAATATACTACTCTGAAATCCTGAATCCGTACTACTTGAGACTTAGTAATCGTTAAATAGAGTTTTCGCTAGAAACGACACAGTGACTCACCTTAAATTAGCTACCAAATATTTCCTTCAAGTCCTTGAATTTGAATAGCTATGAATAGTTAACCAATATTTCTCCATCCTTCATTCTGTCATGTTAACTTGGTGATTCAGTTATTACTCACTTATCTGAGGTGATATCTTTGCGAGTAATGTTACTAGAGAAATACCTATTTCTTTACTACCCACAAGGGGCTAAACACAGAGGGGAAAAACAAGGACAGACAAACGGATTAAGTCGATTATATCGACCCCAGTGCCTAACTGGTGCTTCTTTAATCGATCCCGAAAGAATGAAAAGCAAAGTCGACCTCGGCGGAATTTGAACTCAGAACGTAGCGGCAGACGAAATACCTATTTCTTTACTACCTACAAGGGGCTAAACACAGAGGGGACAAACAAGGACAGACAAACGGATTAAGTCGATTATATCGACCCCAGTGCGCAACTGGTATTTATTTAATCGATCCCGAAAGAATGAAATGTAAAGTCGACCTCGGCGGAATTTGAACTCAGAACGTAACGACAGACGAAATACGGCTACGCATTTCGACCGGCGTGCTAACGTTTCTGCCAGCTCGCCGCCTTTCGTGTAGAAAAGGTATTTTGTTGACTAAATCGACCTAGAAGAAAATAGCAAAAAGTTGTCTTTAGCGTGATTAGAATTCAGATGATAAAATGCTGAAACACATATTGTAAGAAAGTTTGACGGAGTTTCTAACAGTCAGCCAATTCTTGGATCTCCTTTTATCTATAATACAAACAAGCAGTGTATGAAATTACGTGGAAATATTTCCCTTGATATTTTCTCCTTATCTCTGCGTACAAAATCATTACTTGGACTTACCTGATTCCAGGCGCTGTTCAAATGCCTGATACGCTGAGAACATTTGATCTGTGAACTACATTATAACGATGGAAAAAAAATCAAGCTAAACTACAGTTTTATAACTCAAAATCGAAAGACTGGTAGTAGGGAGAAGACTCGGAGAGAGAGCAGAGAAGGAAGTCAAAAGAGCTAACAGATCACAGTGTAAAAGGAAGGGGAGAAAGAGGAGGAGAGAAAGAGAAGAAAAAGAACGTGACAGATAGCAGCATAGAAGGAAGGGGAGAAGGAGAGAAAGAGAGAGAGTGAGAGTGAGAAAGAGAGGACAGACAGACAGATAGACAGAGAAAGTGTGTGTTAAAAGTGAGAGAGTAAGAGAAAGGAAGGAGAGAGGTCGAACGAAAATATGGATTATTTTCGTGTTCTGTTTGGTCCTAAGGCCTTATTTTGTTCGTTTGTTTATAGCAGTTCATTCATATGTCCAAAGGTCTGCTTGTTTTCATCTCTCTAACCCTAACGTCCGCTAACTGTCTCCCTTTTTGTTTACATCTATTCCCCATTTGTTTCTTAACTTTCG
>NC_043006.1:6739758-6797258 GCF_006345805.1 Octopus sinensis | reverse complement strand
TATATTATAGTTATCTAGAACAACGTAACGGTGAACATTATACTAATAATGTAAAAGCAGTTTTAGTAATTTTATCGTGAACACACTCACACGCGTATATATATATATATATATATATATATGATTTTTTCCCTCCGTCTTCCCTTCCTTGGATCTTTCATTTTCCTATGTTTCTGACGAAGAGCTCCGCTCGAAACGTTAAAATCCTCCTTCTTTCTTTCCTTTCCCTGAGCGTCCAATAATACTATACTTGTTCCACGTCCTCGCGTTGTTGTGTTTTCTCTTTGTGTTTTCATGTTTGGATTAACTTTGTATATATATATATATATTATATATATATATATATATATATTGAAAACCCCACTAGAATGGGAGAAAGCGCTAATGATCTAAGTGATATGATATATATGTAACAAATGTAATATATAAATAAATATCTGTAAATATAAACCATCCGATCTTCTGATTACCTTATTTCTTCTAATATATATATATATATATATATATATATATATTATATATATATATAAGTGACGGAACTTGTATACATATTTCATGTGTTATGTATATTGGTCAGAGCTTTTCATGATGAAGAGTTTTGTCACTTAGTGGGATTATGCGAGCGCTTACACGAACCTAGAGAGGTTTTAATGTACATCGTAAAAGTTCAAGAGGTCGAAGCCTCTATTTTATGTGTTGTGAACTCATGCTCCATACTTCTGAAACTTTCCCATCGAGTGAAGATGCTTCTCTATAGCAGTGCAGGAGCATCCCATTTTCTCTGCTACTTTCCTTGTCGTTTGATGAAGATTTCCCTGAAAAAGTTGGTTTAATCGCTCTTCATCGAACTTAAGTGGACGTCCGGAACGAGGTGCGTCTTTGAGGTCAAAATTTCCATTTTTGAACTTGGCATTCCAATCACGAGCGGTTCTTTCAGCAATGGCACCCTCTCCATACACAGCAGAAATGTCGCGAGGAGCTTTTGCGGCTTTTGAACCTTGATTAAAAGCAAAAAGAAGGAGGTGTTGAAAATGCTCGTTTTTCTTAACTTGACATAACCATTTTAATAATCTGAAAATAAACGAAAAATAAATAAAATTAACTTGAAAAAAAAAAAAAAACAAAATAGATTCCAAAACGATTCAAAAATAGAATTCTCGAAAAAAAAAAGATTCCAAAGTTTAAAAAGGCAATAAAATCAAAAATTTAAAGAAACGGCGGGAACTTAGTTGCCAACCCAATATATATATGTATATGTTTATGTGTCTGTGTTTGTCCCTGCAACATCTTTTGACAACCGTTGCTGGTGTGTTTACGTCCCCCTAACTTATTGGTTCGGCAAAAATGACCGATAGGATAAGTACTAGGCTTACAAAGATTAAGTCCTAGGGTCGATTTGCTCAACAAAAGGGCGGTGCTCCAGCATGGCGACAGTGAAATGACTGAAACAAAAGAGTAAAAGAACAGGAGACTATATATATATATACAAATATATATATATATATATAGATATATATATATATATATATATATATATATAATATATAAAATATATATATATATATACGGAGATGTACTCGCATAGCAAGTAATTTGATCTGAGATCGTGTGCTGAAACGGGATCGCCGGTGACGTTGCTAACCTCTTCATGGTATGGTGGGACAAGCGTTTTAAACAGTGCCTAGCAAACCGTAACATCCACTTGGCTATGTACTCTCGTTACGTCGACGACATTAACCTTGTTGTGAAATGTAATACAGACACAGTTATGGGCCCTCTACCAAGTGAAGAACAGGTGATGACATCTATACAACACATAGCTGACTCTATCCACAGCAGTATAAAACTTACCATAGACTACCCCTCTAAACACCCCAGTAAACGATTACCCGTCCTAGATACTGAGCTATGGATGGAAGACGCTATGGTTAATGGTACCATTAAACCATGTATACTCCACTCACACTATCAGAAACCGATGGCTAATCCACTAGTAATCCGTAGTGACTCAGCTATGTCGGATACTGCCAAACTCAACATCCTAGTGGCAGACTTAGTTAGAATAATGAGGAATGTATCACCACTATGCCAACCACAAGAACGACAACAACACATCCAGCACTACATATTCCGAATGCAACGCTCCGGATACACACAAGACGATAGAGTCAGGGTGTACAAAGGAGCGAAAGCTAGATTCGAACGCATTCTAGGAACGACGAAAACGGTATATGCTCCCTGTACCGCAACAAGTTCTGGAATAGGTTAGAGAGGGACACCAACAAAAAGATGAGAACGTTACTTGGTACGATAACAGGAGATTTCACGGAGTGATGTTCGTTGACGCCACACCTAAGAACGAGCTAAGTAAGGCATTCAAGAAAGTCTTGCGCACTACGGGCCTAAAAGTTAAAGTTGTAGAAAAGACAGGTAGGACTATCAAATCGGCATTATGCAGATCATATCCATTTGATAGAATCACCTGTCAGAGTAATTGTGCAGTGTGTTCGACAAATCCACACGTAAATTGTAAAACCAAGGGCACTGTATACCAGATTAAGTGCCAGGAGGGAGCTTGCGCAGCTAACCCGGAGTCATACATAGGTGAGACCTCTAGAAGCATCAATGATAGGTTCAAAGAACACCTGGACAACTACATTGAAAGGAAGCCAAACTCCATCTTCTACCAACATGCTGTAGACTGTCACAAGGGATCCTTAGGGGAGCTTAAGTTGAACATCCTATCAACACATCCCACCGATGCAATGTTGAGACAGGTCACAGAAGCTGTTTGTATACAAGAATACAAACCTACTCTCAACCGAAAGTCCGAATGGAATAACATCCAGAAGGAATATTCTATAACCACCCCTCTCTCTCTCTCCATTTCACCTGTAGTCCTTACATACAGGTTGCAATGCGTATGTGCAGTTATATACAACGGTATGAGCAGACGTTGTTTGATACGAACAGTTGCACCTAGGCGTTGTATCCATTCACGGTTAGACGATGATGAGAGGAACAAACACACACCCACACACATATATATATATGTGTGTGCGTCTATACAAACATATATGTAAATATGTATACAACCTTCAGCAAAGTAACAGTCATGTACACAACTTGGACGGACACATGCCAGTACACGGACATACGTTCACATACACATACACATGTACACACTCTCACGGACACATCTACCCATTCTCCTAGACACTCACATACATACGTAGCACATGAATACAAACATACATACATACCTACGTATGGGCATACACACGTACATACGCACGTACATGTACGCACACACATACATGGGCACATGCATACGAGCGCGTATACATACATACGCACATGCGTACGTATGTACATACACACATACATACATACATACATACATACATACATACATACATACGCACATACATACATACATACGAACAATAGTAAAACATTAGTTCTGTGATATGGAGATAAAAATCTGATAATAGATTTTAGGGTATAGTTCTTGTGAGCAAGCGTCATAAATTCACTTTCTAGCCTCGGCCGTAGGGAGTTGAAATTTGATAGCGTTGTGATGAGTGGTCACTCTACATCCATCCATCGCTACAGGTTTATAACTTTATGTTTTATAGAGTGTATGTGCGTGCTTATACACACACATACATATATACATACATACATACATACATACATACATAC
Source organism: Octopus sinensis (assembly GCF_006345805.1). NCBI lineage: Eukaryota > Metazoa > Mollusca > Cephalopoda > Octopoda > Octopodidae > Octopus > Octopus sinensis. The sequence goes on along the minus strand of NC_043006.1, from coordinate 6,793,553 downwards.
ATGCATACACAGGCGTATGTGCGTACATGCATACGTACATACATACACACATGTATGCATACATACACACATACATACGTACATATATATGACGAACTAACTGTTACTTTCTTAGATGCAGCACGGACTTTGTCAGTGAACAGGTCGCGGATTTTAGCGACGAAAATATTTTGACAAATTAAACTTAAATGTTGGAGTGAATCGAACGGCTTTTGTGTGTTTCTTAAATGGCTTATAAACACCTTCCACGCTGCAATTGTTTATATATATATATATATATATGTATATATGTATATGTATATATGTATGTATATATGTATATATGTATATGTATATATGTATGTATATATGTATATGTGTATATATGTATATATATGTGTATATATGTGTATATGTGTATATATGTGTATATGTGTATATATGTGTATATGTGTATATATGTATATATATGTATGTATATATGTATATGTGTATGTATATATATATATATACATACACATATACATATATACATACACATATACATATATACATACACATATACATATATACATATATACATATATATAAATATTTGTGTGAGTTTGCGTGTGTGGGTAGGTGTTTGTGTATGAGTCTGTGTCTATATGTATGTGTATGTGTGCGTGTGTGATTTTCTGTTTGTATGTCAATCTGTATATAAAAACCTAATATGAAAGTGAAAGATCATTCGATAGTTGCGTGTTTGAGTCAAGGAAAAATGTTACCAGAGATCATACTTTTGGTTTCAACTTTCCGATGTAGTCCTCCTGCAAGTGGGAAATTCGAAGTCTCAGTCTTATAGTTCATCGAAATTCTATTATCGTAAATAAAAATATAATTTGCAGATACTTTTTAAACTTTCTATTCCAAAAATTAAGCCAAGTCACTCAAAGACAAACCATTGTGCCAATCTATGCATCGAAACTCTTTTGGTAGACAGTAGGGCTGATCTTCACCACACTTCATTTAATTATGTTATTTATATTACGGAATGCCGAAGAATCTACGTTGTTTCTAAGTTCATTCAAAATGAATGCGTTCGCATCCTTGATGTTTAGTTATCTACGTTTACTTTCAGCACATTAAAGAGAATGACATTTCGTATTCATTATACTAATGGAATATAGTTATTCTTGGTAGAAAATAGAATAACCTTCAGTGAATCCTACACGAACAACGGAAATGTAATTGCCAATTTCTATCAAACCGAACTTATGGAACTATTTAGAAGGAAGTTCATTTGTTAATAATTGGTTTTAATGCCGCCTTTAAAAAATAAATTGTATTTTTGTACTCTTAATGATTTAGTGATAATTCATTTATAGCATACTTTGATCTCATGATAGTCTCACTCATTTAATAGTGTTTCGTCTTCAAACGTATCTACGATTCGCTGCAATTCTTATTAAAATAGAGGCATATTTTAATATTTTCAATATACGTATATATTGAAATTCACCGGGTGATCACACTCTCATTTCACATATAAGTTCAAAAATAGGATCTTTTCCGTTTGAACGGCAGTTTTTAACATAATTTCTAAGTAACTAAAAAATTTTTAACTTCGTATACTGGTAGAATGTGTTTATAAAACATCTTTTTCTCTTGGCTTTATTGAGAAAATTCTATAGTTTGTAAGATATTTGTTGTTTTTGTTTCTTCAATTCCTGCAATTTCAACCATTCAATGACGTGTATTCAGGTTAAAAAAATTATGTGCCGTATGAATATGTCCCTTGTTTAAGAAACAGATTGGGTTTATTTACATTTATGAAGAAAAAAAGATACCCTTCCCCCCACCCCTAACCCTAACTAACCCTAACCCTAACTAACCCTAACCCTAAAACAGATTAAAATGCAATAGATCGATACTAGGGTCATAATTATGGGTGACAATTTCATATGACACCGCTAGAAAAAACTGCCGTTCAAACCGAAAAGATCCCAAAATATTACTCACTTTTAATTATATAGACTTCATCCTGCACCACTAAAAGTTATTCTAATCTTCCCTTAACAATTTTCCAATCTTCTGTAAAATTTTAATAAATATTGGCATTGTTCTTATAGTGAAAATCCACACATGAATTCATAAACGGACAATTAATATATGACACGTTTTCATAAATTGTATAATGCCTTATTTTAAAATAAAACCAGAATTTGTGAGAAACTTTATTTATGTAATAACTTATAAATTGCCATAGGCATAACAATATTATTCTATATCCTACTCTGTGTTGAATCTCTGTCAGAACTCCAGCTGGGTCTCATCTTGCTGGCCAAGATTTCGTCGTCTCCATCACACCTGTACATGTTATATATTACAGCGTTTATAGTGTTCACAGAGTATTGAGTAACGCTAATGTTTTCAGTATATTGATACCCAGCGCGAATCACCATGATGCAGTTAACTCTTTCCCAATATTCAGATAGCTTCCAGATAATTTCAGGTAACTTTTTCTTAGTTACAACTTTAATCTCTTTATTCTAGAATGCCGCTGACTGTTTTCCCTTAACTACATTTTCCTGAAGAAAAGAAAAAGAGAAAAAGAAAAAGAATAATAATAATAATCAGTTGAATTTTCATTCGTGATTGAAAATTAGATATATCGATAACAGTGTCGTTGCAAGAAACCTAATGAAACAGTTGCAGTTGTTTCGGACAGAATATATAAGATAATTGTACTTTTCTCTTCTCCACGCAGCCATTTTGTGAATAGGCATTCAATTCTATTCTTGAGTGTTGTGTGACGTTGAAGTGTAAATGATGTCCTCTTTCCATTATATTATTTAATAAATCTTAAATGGCATTTGCGTTTTAAGTTTTGCTGTTTACTTATCAATTTATAGATATCTGTCAAAGAAACAAAATATTAAGGTTAATAGCCCTCATTCACTTTGAAATAAGATTCCTATAATCATCTTAATACATATACCTGTAGCAGTCAATTTATACTTGAGTATATGAAGACTTTCAAATACCTGTCTCCTTCAGAACTCTCTGTCAATGGCTGAGATGCATAATTTTCATAAATGTGTCACTTCGATTTAAAATGATATTATCAAAATGTAAAAAAAAAGAACTGTATGGATACGTATATGTATGTATGTATGTATTTATGTATTTATGTATGTATGTATGTATGTATGTATGTATGTCCTTGTTCGGTTTTATTTCAAGATTTCTTGCTAAAAGAGAAAGACCCGGTTTCTAACCTAGATTCAAGGCTCCTGCTTTGAAATTACACACAACAGGGTATTTTTGTATGTTTGAATATGTGCAGGCATCTGTGTATATACGTATGTAATTATGTATGTATATATATATATATATATATATAATATATATATATATATTTATATATAAAGATATATATAAAGATATATATATATATTTATATATATAGAGTTATATATCTCTCTATCTATACATATATATATATATATATATATATTATATATATATATATATGTATGTATGTATATATACAATATATATATATATACATATATATATATATATATATATATATATATATTATATATATATATTTATATATACACATAATTAGAGATATATGCACATGATAATTACATATATATATATATATATATGTATGCATGTATGCATTCGTATATCTATCTCTCACGCAATACTACCTTCCAGCATGAGCTCCATTCGTTTTCACCATCTCTCTTATACTTCACCTTCGCATCTGTTAGTAAGTAATGTCCATATTAATAAGTAAGAGAACTCCTAAAAATACATAAACAAACACCAATAGTGAAGAGAACGAGGGAAAAATGTATGAGATTTAGCATTCTTAAGTAGCGTAATAAAGAATTGATTTTCTCTTACTGTCGGCATGTTAATTAACTAGCTTTTGGATTTAATTAGTTTACCTGAAACATATCGCATGTCTAATTATAAAATTTCACTTGCGATATGTATGTACTAAAATTTTAAGTATATCATTTCCATTTAAAAAAATATAATTTGCTTGATATTTAATTTAATATGACGCTAGTGGTAGAGCTGTAAATAAGCGGGAAAAAAATTAGAGAACTTGACGAGCTTTAAAATCTCGGTTGAATGTATTTCGAAATATTTTGGGGGATGCAACCAAGTAGGTGATGGCATAAGTTGATGACAACTAGCCTGGCCAATTTTCAGCGATAGTTACAAGGTCACCGGAGATTCCCCGGCGGAATGTATGTATATATATATATATATATATTTCTTTACTACCCACAAGGGGCTAAACACAGAGGGGATAAACAAGGACAGACAAACGGATTAAGTCGATTATATCGACCCCAGTGCGTAACTGGTACTTAATTTATCGACCCCGAAAGGATGAAAGGCAAAGTCGACCTCGGCGGAATTTGAACTCAGAACGTAACGGCAGACGAAATACGGCTACGCATTTCGCCCGGCGTGCTAACGCTTCTGCCAGCTCGCCGCCGTATATGTATATATATATAGATGTACCATACTTGAAGCTACAAATGATGTGCGCTGACATGAAACTACAAAGCATCAACAATTATACATCAAAGCTACTATACTCTCAGCTGTCCAAGCACATTTGCTGTTAGTAAATCACGTTAATGTCCCTCGAGTTTTTAGATTTGTTATATTCATTAGGCGACGAGCTGGCAGAAACGTTAGCGCGCCGGGCGTAATGCTTAGCGGTATTTCGTCTGTCGTTACGTTCTGAGTTCAAATTCCGCCGAGGTCGACTTTGCCTTTCATCCTTTCGGGGTCGATAAATAAAGTACCAGTTTCGCACTGGGATCGATGTAATCGACTTAATCCGTTTGTCCCCTCTATGTTTAGCCCCTTGTGGGCAGTAAAGAAATATATTGTCATTCTTGCAGTTGCCACCAGACCTTTTTATTCTATTATAGACTTTGAAAAACGTGTTAAATTAGAATTGTCTAATACGTGTTTCTATACATTATCAGGTGATTTTTGATGAACAAAAAGAATATGTAAAAGAAAAAAAGATGTTATTCGGGATGCGAAGTTGATGAAGAATTATGTTTCTGTGCAGTAGCTGTTTCGAATATATCGCAGCATTTGATGGAGATTTATTTTACTTATTCTATATACCGCATTTAATTAGAGGATGCTGTATTAAATGTAGTAAACAGTTCGATATGTTGTATTATATCGAAAGTGCAACTGGTGGCTTCCCTAGAGTGTTTGACAAAATTTAAGGTGGAAATTTACATTTCAAATACTTTTAACATTGACTTCACCTTCAGTTTTCATAGGAGTCATCTCACGAACTGTTGCAAATTTAAGTATAGATCTTTTTGTTTATTACCGCAAGGTTCTGATTTTCCAGAGAAACTAGACAAAATGATTAAGTGTTATATTCTTAATATTCTGTCGTCCTGTGGCTGGTTTTACTGCACCAAATCTAGTCAACTAGGAAACGAATACCAGTAACTTTATTGAGCGGTCTGGAGAAAGAAGCACTGATAATGGTTTTCATATTTTGATCTTTGACTAAACTAGTATAATGGGACAATTGTGGAGGCGCAATGGCCCAGTGGTTAGGGCAGCGGACTCGCGGTCATAGGATCGCGGTTTCGATTCCCAGACCGGGCGTTGTGAGTGTTTATTGAGCGAAAACACCTAAAAGCTCCACGAGGCTCCGGCAAGGGATGGTGGTGATCCCTGCTGTACTCTTTCACCACAACTTTCTCTCACTCTTACTTCCTGTTTCTGTTGTACCTGTATTTCAAGGGGGCCGGCCTTGTCACTCTCTGTGTCACGCTGAATATCCCCGAGAACTACGTTAAGGGTACACGTGTCTGTGGAGCGCTCAGCCACTTACACGTTAATTTCACGAGCGGGCTGTTCCGTTGATTCGGATCAACCGGAACCCTCATCGTTGTAACCGACGGAGTGCTTCCATCCAATGGGACAATTAACTACAATTTATATATGTACATGACATCAATTTGAAATAAATAGAAGATTTTAGATATAAACAAAAGTATTTGCAAAAGAGCTCCTGAGCTTGAGGTAAATTATCAGATGAAAATGTGAGACTATGCCAGATAAAGAGATGTAAGAGAATTAAACTGAATACATTTAAGAATCAAGTCACTAGACATATTTTAATACCCATACAATAGAAAATAGAAAGAGACTAGACAGGGATATTCAAGAATTAAATTAATAACTAAAATATACCGAAATAAAGAAAATAATGTAATGTCCCTTAATTGTCTTGATTTAAAAGTAGTAAGACACAATATTTTAATAGCGAAATGAATTAGCCGAGACTAGATAGACAGGAACAATAATTTCTGTTTTTACAATACACCATAAAAATTATATTTGTTATTCATACTAGGAATGGATGCGATTTAGAAGAATAGACATATATTACTGGAAAATATCCATTTTAGCACAAAATGACTATTAAAGAACAATGGAAGTGATTAAAGTAGCTGCAAAACACTGAAAAAATAAATGAAATGGAAACTGTTTTCTAACTTCAAGTAGGTCACCGAATAAAAGTCTGCTGTTTGAAAGACTGACTGCTGTAAGGAGAAAAGATAAACAACCATAGATATTGTAAAAAGGCTAATAGGTAAAGAAAACGTAGAGCTACAGATTTGCATGTTTAAGGTGTGTTAAGAAAGTAGCCCTACGCCCAATAAAACACAAAAATTATTTGTGAGGAAATGTACAATATGAAATCGAAATTCTGTCTGAGAAATTGCAGGTCCACAAAACGTTAAAATTTATTTATAGCACAGAGATGGGCCATTTTCGTTTATAGCCCGAAAGGTATGTAAGGAGAAACTACACGATAATTAACTGTGGAATATGTGGAGGAATGAGAAAATGCAAATGGTAAGCGAAGGCAGACTATAAACAGAGGTAAATTATCATTGGATCTTTGTCATAAATCGATATTGTGTAATGAGTGAAATACCAACAGAAATGTGAGGGAATAAACATGTATCTAATGTGTCTGATGTGAATCTTGGAGAAACAGTGCACACACACGAGTATCCGACAATGAAAAGAGATTGCAAGAGGAAGTTCAGTCACAGAGATTCTTAAAGTCGATGACCCTCAGGAAAATTTTATAGTCCACACACACCACACACACACACACACACACACACACACACACACATACACACACACACACACTCACACACATATCGAAGTTTCATTGCCATCGGACATAAATATGTCTAGACGAAATATAAATAACTAGAAATAGATATTACTAAATGATCGAAAATGAAAACAAAATGCCGTATCTTTACTAATACGAACATTATAAATAATTAATAAATACAAGCATCGACAGAAAAATTCATAGGCTAGCAAAATCTTCTCATTGAATGTGAACAAATGATGTTCATTTTTCAGTCAAGTCTCGGATCTTTTCACTTTGACTGGCAGATTTTTAATAAACATTTTTGTAACTAAACACTTTTAAACTTCGTTTACTGGTAGAATGTGTCACATAAAACATCTTTTTCCCTTGGCGTTCTTGAGAAAATCGTGTAGTTTGTAAGCTATTTGTTGTTAAATTTCTCGTATTTCGGCAATTTCAACCAATCAATGACGTCTATTCAGGTGAAAACAATTACTGCTGTTGTTTGTCAACAAGAAGTCATCACTACTTATTTTTTGGTGTCTCCTTTAACAGTCAGATGTACGTTTAGCTGGAAAGGAACAATGCAGTTATTACTAAGATTAGTTTAAATGAATGCATGCAAGATTTCACACCCCTAGCATCATTCCTTCAGAGTCAAGATTTGAAGATTACAGTATACGCTCCTGTGAAAATATAGTTTTAGCCAACTAAATTTACAAATAGAGGCAGTATAGGCGCAGGAGTGGCTGTGTGGTAAGTAGCTTGCTAACCAACCACATGGTTCCGGGTTCAGTCCCACTGCGTGGCATCTTGGGCAAGTGTCTTCTGCTATAGCCCCGGGCCGACCAAAGCCTTGTGAGTGGATTTGGTAGACGGAAACTGAAAGAAGCCTGTCGTATATATGTATATATATATATGTGTGTGTGTATGTGTTTGTGTGTCTGTGTTTGTCTCCCTAGCATTGCTTGACAACCGGTGCTGGTGTGTTTACGTCCCCGTCACTTAGCGGTTCGGCAAAAGAGACCGCTAGAATAAGTACTGGGCTTACAAAGAATAAATCCCGGGGTCGATTTGCTCGATTAAAGGCGGTGCTCCAGCATGGCCGCAGTCAAATGACTAAAACAAGTAAAAGAGAAAAGAGAAAGAAAGAGAAAAGAGTATATTTTTTGCTTAAGGTATTTTCAATGATTTAGGCTATAAAAATATAATAATGGGATAAGCATGACATACCCAAGGTACACTGGATTCCAGTAGTTAGTAGAGCAATTAGAGTAAGTGTTATACGTGGCACTGCTCTAAAGTAAGTCGAACAATGTTTGACAGAATAACTGTTCACAATATATACATAAAATTACGTATTTCTTTACTACCCACAAGGGGCTAAACATAGGGGGGACAAACAAGGACAGACAAAGGGATTAAGTCGATTACATTGACCCCAGTGTGAAACTGGTACTTTATTTATCGACCCCGAAAGGATGAAAGGCAAAGTCGACCTCGGCGGAATTTGAACTCAGAACGTAACGACAGACGAAATACTGCTAAGCATTTCGCCCGGCGCGCTAACGTTTCTGCCAGCTCGCCGCCCTATACATAAAATTATGACATACGTATGTACACGCGCATGCGCATTTATCACCCTGGGCGTATATATATACAAATGGTAATTTCTGTCTGTCTGTTACCATCTTGCTGCCCAAACCAGGGAACCAATCTTCACCCAACTTTGTGTATATAGTGAACTAATATCCAGTTCAATTATAGACTAACTGGATATCAATAAATGTTGATAATGGATCGACGACGGGAGTGGGGGGGGGTATTACATGATGAAATGAGAGGGGCGCAAAAATGTTAGGTTCAGGAAAAATGTGGCATAATGAAGGTAGCTGATATCGGACTGGGAGGGGACTGGAAGAGATAGAATCACGGGGAATGCGAGACAGATAGAACGACAGACAAGGATACTTCCATGTGTATAAAAGAGAATTTGTATGTGTGTTTTTGAGTCTGTGTGTGTGTGTGTGTGTGTGTGTGTTTGCATGTGTGCGCACGCGTATCTTCCTAATGCATTCGAAAACTAAGTTGCCGATTTTGACAAATGGGGTATCCAAGGATTCAGTCATCTTACCACTATCAAATAAACTTTATTTTCATTTACTTAATTGCATTACAAATATTTTACATTATAATCCTTTCTGTAAATCAACTATCCTAAATATTATATACCACGACGGCATCAACGACGACGTCACATTTTCCATATGATTGTGTTCCTTAAAAGACATCTCATTTCTCTATACGTTATAACGAAATACAGTCACTCATACTCTCATCACATGCACACGCACAAGCACATATATATACAAAAAAGATGTATGCATATGCATTTATGTATGAGTATATGAAAAAATGTGCGTGAGAGAGAGAGAGAAGGAGAGAAACCGTGTGACTGCCACTTACACATACATGACAACACAAACCTTCACTCATTCACTCTTTTTCGCCATCTCTCTCAGGCAAACGCACACACACGTGCGTGCATGCGGATTTAACAAATGCATTCGAAAACTGAGTTGCTGATTTTGATATGAGATATCAAATGATTCAACAATCTTTCGGCTAACAAATATACTTTATATTCCTTTACATATTGGCATTACAAATGATTAACATATTCTTTCTAAAATTCAGCTATCCTAAACGACATTTTATATCACGACGACGGTGACATCATTTTTTTCTATATCAGTATCTTAAAAGACATCCATTTTTCTATATGTTATCAGGAAATACAGTCTTTCACTTTCTCTCCGACATTCGCACGCACACATACATTTAAAAAAGCGGTATACATATCTATATATGTACGTGTATATGAAAGATGTGTGTGTGTGTGAGAAGGAGAGAGAGAGAGATCAAGTGAGTGCCACTTTCACATACCTGCATAAAAAGAATACATGACAACAAACCCCTTCACTCACTCACTCACTCACTCACTCACTCTCTGTCTCTGTCTCTCTCTCTCTCTCTCATACACGTACATGCATCTTTCACTTTCTGCTCTCTTTCAAGTTATGCTCACATAAATGCTGAAAGAAACTTAAAAAATACGGAAATTAAGAAAACAACCATATGGTCCCACAAGATTGACCATATGATCGAGTTGATACCAGAAAACGAAAGGATACCAGAAAATAACTTCCACTGATACACATACACGCGCGCACACACACACATACACACACACACACACGCTCTCGCGTGCATTCACACTCACACTACATACTCTCACTCTTTTTCTCTCTCTCACGCTAAACGTTCTGTATGCATTATACTATTTCTTGCTATGTGCACGCGCAAAATTACAACTCAAGTCCAATTGAAATCCCCTTTCTATCTTCTGTAATTCCCGTTTCTGATGAGTCTATTTAAAAAGCTGATTTTCGATATAAAGTTAAAAGAAAGTTCTCTTAGAAATCCTGTCCTTTACCCGTTGCTTCTATCGTGTCTGAGGTGAAATTTGCGTCCCCCACCTGATTGTTTTCCTAAATTTCTTTCAATTCCTCTGTTTTCAATAGAAGAGATTAGGATTTTGCCCCCCACCCACCCACACCTTTTCAATATTTTAATTTTCTCCTCCCACCCAATTTCTTCATGCTTTACGTTTTTCGAATATTTTCTTGGTAATCCACGGAGAATAAAAAACAGAGAATACGTATCTTTAAGAAGTCTCTTCTTTCTTTTTTCTTAAAGAAACACTAAAATATCCTTCTTAAACATCCACGCATCAACTCATTACTTTCAGAAAGTTTCAAACTCCCCAAGTTACACTTTAGCTTTTTGCAAAGAGGGGAAGTTTCTTCACAAATAATGTCGTATACCTGTTGTTTCTAGCATGTCGGGATTTCTGGCGGTGCTCTGATATTTAAGTCTGCTATTTCAGTACAATTCTAAGCATGCGTGAATCATCATGCGAAAGTGAAGCATTGGGTGTTTGTAGCTTTTTGAAAGCTACAAAGTAGGTGATAGGTGAGCGAGGTGGGGGAAGGGGTATTCAGTGTTTCTTGAAGAAAAATTAAACTTTGAAAATAAATACATTTCCCAGATTCGTAATCTCTGTATTTTTCTATATGGACAGAAAAAAACAATTCGTAAAAAAGTTACAAAGAAATTGCGGTGGTGATGAGGGGAAACTAAAATTTTCCAAACGATATTTCTGGGTGAAATCGAATCAACTTCCACTTATACGATGAAACAGTGCATAGTTTGTGATCTTTTTTTAGAACAGAAAGCGCTTTCATGCAAGTCAGTGCAAATTTTAGCCTCCCACTTCACTTTTAAACAAGCAATGACGTCCATTACGCCAGTAATCTAGTTCGCTATATATCGGCTGTGCTGATTCTGCCCATAAGAAAGCTACAATAATACAATATGGCTGTAGGTCATAACATCCGAGCAACACCATTGCTAGTGTGTATGTATGTGTATTCTTTCATTCTTTTATTTGTTTCAGTCATTTGACTGCGGCCATGCTGGAGCACTGCCTTTAGTCGAACAAATCGACCCCAGGACTTATTCTTTGTAAGCCTATTTGTCTCTTTTGCTGAGAACACCTCAACATCGATTGTCAAATGATGGTGTGGGGACAAACACCTCCGTGTTTCTTTTCTGTGTATCTTTCTGTTGAAGAGCGTAGGCTCGAAACGTAAAAGACGTGTTTTATTTATATTCCTGAGCGCCATACTAATACAATTGTTTGTTTGTATTCCACCTGCCTTCGTCTTTTGTTTATTTTCATAAAGCTTCCCGTTATATATATATATATATATATATATATATATCTATATATATATATATATTATATATATATATATATATATATATATATATATATATGAACTTTAATAAAAGTACGGGATGTTGTCAGCGAACAGGTCGCGGTCTCAAAGCGAAGAAAATATTTTGACAAATTAAATCTAATTGCTGAAATGTATCTAACAGTTTTGTGTGTTTCTTAAATGGCTTATAAACGCCTTCCACGCTGCAATTGTTTTCGTTCCAGCACACGATCTCAGATCAGGTCACTTGTTATGCAAGTACATCTCCGTAATAATGTATTATTACTATTATTAGAAATAACTATAATAATAAAGTGGCCAGCAAGTTTAACCTATATAGGTAAAATATACAAATAAATAAATGAGGCAACCGGAATACTACTTACTAGAAATAGAAGTTAACATTCCAAATCCACAAATTTTTCACTATTAAGAAACACACTCGGTGAAGGTAACGAAGAATAATAAAAATAGGCCTTACCTTGTATAAATCACAGAGCAAGTACAAATATCTTGGTATTAATTGATTCCACCTTTTGTTAATTAGTGCTGAAGAATTATCAGCCAAGCTTACTGATTCATTTGCTTTTCAAAATATTCATTCCTTTGCACCGTGCGCGTCTGTTCATCTGAATGCCCTCATGAGATTAAAAAAACAACGAACCTAAAGTGAGTCAGTATGATATAAAATTTAATAAAAATAACAATAATAATAAAGTGGTCGGCAACTTTAACCTATATAGGTAAAATATACAAATAAGCAAATTAGGGACCGGAATACCACTTGCTAGAAATAGAAGTTAACACTCCAAATCCACAAATTTCTCACTATTAAGAAATGCACGGTGAATGTAACGAATATTATATAAATAGTAAAAAAATTGTAAATTTGGCGTGTTACCTACTATTTCTAGCAAGTGGTATTCTGTTACTCTAATTTATTTATCTGTATTTATATGTGTATGTGTGTGTATGTGTGTGTGCGCGCACATGTGCACGTGTATATACATGTGTGTCTTTATGCTTGTGTTTGTCCACTACCGCTTGGCAGCCGGTGTTGCTTTGTTTACGTCCCCGTTTCTCCGCAAAGAGATATCAGTACAATAAGTATCAAGCTTAAAAAATGTTAGTACTATAGTTGCCCCATACTGGCCGGAGTCCAATGACTATGCGTATCTGAAAATATCCTTTCAGTCTTGCATAGTTTTACAATGATGCACTAATGCTATCAGAGTAGATAATATAAGTACGTCAATAATTGATTTTCGAATTGTAATCAGTTCTTAAATAGGTAACGCCGTTGTATTTTAACAATACCATGAGTTAACTAATATTCTTTTCTTTATTCTTTTGCAGGTAATTCTACAGTGACGCCTTAATTAGAACATATCCACATTATTTCGTAATATCCATTAGATTGAGCGGACGTGACAAAGGATTTCTTTTAATGAACATCGAATGAGTTTTTTGGAATCTGAATGGAAGGAATATCACTTCTGAAGAATTGTTTCCGGAAATTTAAAACGATATTAGATACTCTGCTATGTATATGAACATACCATGAATAAAGATGGAGAATGTTACTGACTATTTCGAAATTTTGGGTAATGTTACAACGGAGAATGGCATATCGACCGGTTACATTTCAATCAGTGTTGATCCTCTATTTACTCCCAGTGAGGAGATCTATTCACTTCCTATCAAAATTATCATCTGTGTTGTTCTTTCAATTATAATCATGGTTACAATTGCTGGGAATGTGTTTGTCATTGCCGCAATCCTTTTGGAAAAGAGCCTACGTGGTGTTTCTAATTATCTGATAATGTCTCTCGCTGTGACGGACTTGATGGTAGCTATATTGGTCATGCCCATAAGTGTTGTCCACGAAGTAACTCCGGATTGGAACTTTGGAGGCGCAATCTGCGACATGTGGATTAGTTTCGATGTTCTATGTTGCACTGCTTCTATTTTGCACTTAGTTGCAATAGCATTTGATCGTTACTGGGCTGTATCAAATATTGATTATATCAGACGGAGATGTGCCAAACTAATAGGCTTTATGGTTGTTGCTGTATGGGTGGTTGCCGTTTCAATATCGATACCTCCATTATTTGGCTGGAAAGATGACAACGATCCTAATATCACCAAACGTTGCTTGATCAGTCAAGACCTAGGTTACACAATATTCTCAACGTTGGGCGCATTTTATTTTCCTTTGATATTAATGCTAGTTCTAAATATCAAAATATATGTCGCTGCCCGAACACGGATTCGAAAGAAAGGTTTTTATGGCTACCGACGACCTGTACCTGTTTCAGCGATTACAGTTACAATGACAGAGGGTCAAAATCTCTCACCAAACTCCTCTGGAAGTGACATTAGTCATGAACGATATAGTGCCTACAATGGATCTTGTATGAACATGAATGAACTAACACGGGTGAATAGCGTTATGGAATTGACTGATGAACGGGAATCTGCAATACAAACAAGCCCGACAACAGCCACAACTATAGCCACACCCGCATCGTCCACGTTGACACTAAGTGCTCCAACTGGACGAACGAAATTAGCTGAAACATCAGTAAATCAATTGTCAGTTCCGTCGGGACCAAAAGGCAGTAGTGGATGTAGGAATTTAATTTCTTCAAAGAATCAAAGACAGTCAGCTAATGGTCACGTTAAAAGATTACGTCAACGTGAACGAGAACGGGTAAAGAAAGAAAAAATTGAAATGAAGCGAGAACGGAAGGCTGCCAGAGTGATTGCTATTATAACTGGTGGCTTTATGGCGTGCTGGTTGCCCTTCTTCATGGTTGCCTTGATCGGACCGTTTTGTAAAGAATATTGTTATTTCCCCCCTGTTCTGATGAGTCTCTTTTTGTGGCTTGGTTACTTAAACAGCCTTTTGAATCCAATAATATATACCATATTTAATCCAAGCTTCCGGACTGCCTTTAAAAAACTAATATACGGAAAATATAGAATGAGATCACAGTGTCGATAATGAAAATGAAATTGTTTAAAAGTAGGTCGAAGTGCTATTTCTGAATGTCAATATGCATTTATATATTGGGATTTCTCGAAATGTCTTACTTTCTCTAATATATTAATGACTGCAAGAAAATATTTGCGAAATACATATTCAAAAGGTACACAAGAGTTTCGAAGATATCCTTCAACGGTTTCATACGTACATATATATATATATATATATATATATATATATATATACATATGCATATACATACGTATATGTATAAGCACATATATATATATATATATATATATGTATATATATATATATATATATATATGTATATATGTATATATGTATATATATATATGTACATATATATATATATAATATATATATACACATTTGAATATATGTATTAAATAATTGTGTGTACATTATGTATATATGTATATACAGGACATCTATATATATATATATATGAATATATATAAAGTTATATATGCATTAATATATAATATATATGTACATTTATATGTATATATATACATATGCATATATATATATATATATATATATATATATATATATATACATACATATGCATCTATATAATACATGCATACATACACAAACATATATCATGTATATTTTTATTATTATTTGTTATTCCAGACAAAGAAGTACGGCAGTCTATGGTTCTACAGCTGTCTCCTTGTGATTCAAATAACTTATCCTCTGGGATATTATTCAATTCAAATGTTATTTTTATTGTTACATCGGCTAGAGATGCATTCATATGTCGGCCATATTTCATCGTGTTTTATCAATACTAGGAACTGTGATGATTCAAAGGAAAGTCCTTCGCTGAATATATTTCATTTTTTCTCTTATAATTCAAACAGTTATGCATTTTATTCATGATGATGATGGCGATGGAGACGATGATAATGGTGATAATAATAATAATAATAATGATAATAATAGGAATGTTAAAATAATTATATTATCGTTACTTTGTGTTGTTGGTGATGGCCACGACAGTATTGCCGGACTAGACGCTTTGAAATATCTAGTTCTGGCCTTACTATTCTGACAAGAAATCCCGCCTCGGACAAGATTGCCTTTCTCCTTCATGACTAAGATGATAAGTTTAAGTACGGATACTACACTGGGGATTATTTCAATTGACTTTATCCCTTTACCATATCTAAAAGATTGGCCTTTAGCCTCAGAGATATATACAAGAAGAAATCAATGATAATAATAATTGCTCTTTATAAATATTATCGTTATTATGTATTTTCTTATTTCATTACTGATTGTCTCCCTTTGTAATACGCCAATGTTATATAAAAAAAAATGTAATAAGGAGATTTCAATACATCCCACCTGCATATATTTTAACGAAATAAAAAAAGAAAATGTAAATTGAATTAATTTTATATTATCGCTTTCTACATATGACTGGAAAATTTGATTGAAGTTTCGAAGTATGTAAGTAACCCACCGATGTCGAAATTGAAAAATTACACATAGTTATAAAATACCAATGAGTAAGATTATTATATTTTCTCGTGCATGATCCCACACCCTACATTGTCCGGCTCTATGGTATTAGTATATTTTTTCTCTATGAGAAGGCTCTGGTAAATGATTTCTCTTTTCAGCAGGAGATGATCCGTTCGAAATGAAGACCAAGAAACACAGCTCTCTTCAGGTTTCAACAATTAGAAGAGGTAATGCAAAAAAGGGACGCAACATACCAAATATAGTTGTTTACTTTAATGGGTATATTATTTCTATATCGAAATTCTTATGGAAATATAATCATGATTGCATAAAAGTTTTAAGGGCAAAACAAGTCTCTTAACGCTATTAAAAATAAGAGCTTATTAAAAATGTTTAATATTAACACAAATTAATGTCGTTATATTTTCAATGTAATCCATCGATACCGATTCTTACATTATGTGCGAATATATCCTATTCTTCTACGGTTTATCGTCCATATTTTATAGTTATTTCTACATTGTGTTCTTTCTTCATTTACCAGTTGCCACCTCCAAACATTTTCATCGTTTCATCGCAGTCAGATTCTATCCATGCCCTACCTTACGCACTCTATTTTCTCTCTCTCTTTTCCTAATGAATTCATCAAATGTTAATATCGCCGCGTTTTATTTCTACACAACGTCAATATTTTCCTAACACATTCTTCTCTATATTCCATTTTTAATAAATAATAGTTAGCTTTCTTTCTCGTGGTTATCTCTTTACTTTTGCTAACCGACGGTAATCACTCTGTTAAATTAGAGGTTTTTTTTCAATAAGGAGGTAAATTTAATTAATTACAATTTGTTGGTTCTTGCCATTAAAATGTTTTCAAAAATATTGTCGTATTAATTGAGGGAATCCCCTTGTCCAGGTCAGGCGTTTCTATACACGATGATCCTCTGCATCTTCACCATTTATTTCTAATTATTTCTATCTATCTGTCAATCTTTCTATCTATCTATCTATCTGAATGTGGATGTAAACACGCACGCGTGCGCCCACACATACGTGTTCCTCTATTTAACATAACTTATTGTCATAGGCATTATTTCGGAAAAGCGCTAAATATATAGGGACCAGCTGAAAGGTAATTGTTGATACGAAGGTGCTTGTGCCATGAGTTCTACGTTTCTCGATTCATTATGGTAAACCTAGCACTAAAAAATCATAGGCAATTCTGAATGTATATGTTGAATCATATATCGGGGATAAACAGTGTATTTGTGTATTTGCATAAACACACAAACATACATTTGAAGTTATGCTGGAAAGTGAAGAAAAAAATTCTAAAACGAAATTATTTGATTAAATAGAAAATGCGATTGCTGTGAAATATTATGAGCGATGCAGCAAATTCATTTAAGAAACCCATACATTAAAAACCATGCACACTTGCATGTAAATACAAGCATAGGAACATGTTTATAAGCATGCACACAACTACTATATATATATATATATTTATATGTATATATATGTATATATATGTATATATATACATATATATATATACACATATATATATGTATATATATATATATATATATATATAATATATATATATATATATATATATATGTATGTATATGTATATATATATATATCTATATATATATGCATATATACATACACATATCTATACAATTATGCATGCAACACATAATATACAGCATACACATTCACACACACACACACACACACATATATATATATATATATATATATATATATATATACACATATATGTAAACTTTATAAATTATTCTAAGTATGCAGCTTATATTGTCAGTCAGATGCAAAAACAAAGGGCGAGTAAAAAATAAAATTCAGATAAATGAAAAAAATTAAAATGATAATATAAAACAAAAAATAGTCATGGATGAAAACGTATAAGCGACGAATATACGAATGGGAAAAGAAATAGAAATGAATTAATTCAGAGAAAGATAGAGAAATGGAGTCGTGTATTTTATCTCCTGTGTATAGTGGTTGTCATAACAGGATTTATCTCAATCTGTCATTTGCTTAATTGAGTTATCTTCTCATACTTCATTTTCTTTTTTATTGACTGAAGACGCTTTGGAATGTGACACAGTATAGATATAGAAACTGGAATTTGGAATGGAGGCGTGAATGATCCAGTGTTGTAACGGAAGAGGACTTCCATGCTTCAAAGGAATCTGTTGCTTTTATATCCATTGCCCTGTTATTTCCTTTATTATTTTCGTAGGTCATTCAACTACAAATATTCTACCGAAAGGGTTTGGAACGTTTAGTTCAACACAATGATGCCAGTAATTTCATGACACGAATTTATTCACCATCTTACGGGATATAATGAGTTACATACATACACTGGGCTGGAGTGTAGAACTTACATTCACACACAAACACACATCCATACACACACACACGTTCACACACATACTACACCAACAAACTAGGAGAGCAGACCCACACATATGTTTACATGTCTATGTTTGGATGTGTAAATGTATTTACACATGTATAAGTTTAGAAGTTTATTTGCACATAGACAAGCGATAGACATGTATGTGTGTGTGTGTGTGTGTGTGTGTGTGTGTGTGTGTGTGTGTGCGTGCGTGTGCATTCGTGAGTGTGTATGACTTTGTGCATGTATCTGCGCTTGTCAATGTATATCTGTATATATCTTAGCGGCGAGCTGGCAGAAACGTTAGCGCGCCGGACGAAATGCGTAGCCGTATTTCGTCTGCCGTTACGTTCTGAGTTCAAATTCTGCCAAGGTCGACTTTGCCTTTCATCCTTTCGGGGTCGATTAAATAAGTACCAGTTACGCACTGGGGTCGATATAATCGACTTAATCCGTTTGTCTCTCCTTGTTTCTCCTCTCTGTGTTTAGCCCCTTGTGCGTAGTAAAGAAATATGTATATATCTTAGCGGCTGAAAATCGGTGTGACACAAAAGTTCAAAATTCAAGGTTCATATATGAAACCTATTTAGAGGACCACGAAGCATATTTATGCCAATAAATCAAAATTTCAGCTGTGGAATACTTGACCACTTTCAGAGTGGAATACTTCACCACTTGCCCGCTAATTCATCGCGTAATAACCTATAATAACCAACTGAAGACTCATCTGTGACAAGACAAACACCCACATATATACGCAGTTGCATCTCCGCGTATGTACGTACATATGTGTACATATATATATTTCTTTATTACCCACAAGGAGCTAAACATAGAGGGGACAAACAAGGACAGACAAACGGGTTAAGTCGATTCTATCGATCCCAGTGCGTAACTGGTCCTTAATTTATCGACCCCGAAAGGATGAAAGGCAAAGTCGACCTTGGCGGAATTTGAACTCAGAACGTAACGGTAGACGAAATACCGCTTAGCATTTCGCCCAGCGTGCTAACGTTTCTGCCAGCTCGCCGCCATATGTGTACATATATACAAACATTCATATATGCATGCATAGCTCCCACGAGTAAGCATGTATGTATGTGTATGTATGTGTGTGTATGTGTGTGTATGAATGTATGTAAGTATTAATTTGTATATGAAGATGGGGCAGAAAGAAATACTTCTTTAGCCTTATTTGGTATGTTTGGCAAAAATAATATTTCTCCTCTCTGATAACATAATTCCAGTCTATATGGGAAGTTGTTTATGAAATAGGCATAAAATTCTTCCAGTTTCGAAGTAAATAAGATTTCAGTATCATTTTTAACATATTTTAAATTTAATAAATTGATTTCTCGCGAAATAATATTGCAATGTAAAGTATAGAAGCCATCTTATCATGGCTAACCACATAGGGGAGGGGGTGTTACTGTAGCTTTATAGCCCCAAGAGATCGTCGTCTCTAGCTGGCTTTAGACACCATATCAGTGCCCTTGAAGTATTTGCAAAGGTAGGCCATCCCTTCCTCGCAAGCCTGAGTGATACGCTCGGACTAGTTTCGGGATTTTTGTCCCTTGTCAACGAGCGGTAACCACCAGGATGCGACGAAAGTGAAGCCTTCCTTGCAAATATATAAGAGTTTTTCTTGTGATCTAAAAGTTTTTTCAATGATCTAAAACAATCGTTGTCAGATGGAACAAGATCAGGAAGTAAGTACGATGAGGCAAAACTTCCATATTATTTTATTCCAGAGTGACTTACATTATCATGTAAAACTTACATAGCTTTACTACTGACCAATGATGGGCGTTTTTCCAAGAATTTAATGCAATTTTTCCAATTAACAACAAAACTTCTGCGCATTATGTTTCGCTTTAATTAATCACTTCATGATAGACGGCAACCTTCATACCCCACCAGACACAGAATACAATATTTGTCGAGTGTAGCCATCGTTTAGAGATGGACTCTCCATTGTCATTGGGTGCGATTGTCGTTTTAGTTGTATATGAGTGTCGAGATCCAACTTTTCAGTACTTGTGATGAATCTACCCAGAAAAGATTAAGTCCCAATTTCATAATTCCATGCCAAGCAGATGGTAACTCTTCAATTAAACTGAGAAGTAGCTTAGACACATTACCTACATCAACAATACGTTTTATGATCGAAGCTTGACTTGAATGGAACTGTTTTACTTGTCTGCCTGAAATTTGCTTTGACTTTTCATCAACTGCGTCTTTCATAAGCATAACATTGATAGAAATTGATCGCCCAAATCGAGCGGAAACTGCAAGAAGAGACAATCTCGCTCAAAACCGGTAGAACAATCGTTTGCAAGTCCAGAAATGACAGCTTAATTTCGATAGAGAGAGAGAGATGGAATATTTCTTGCCACCTCCATTGCTTCCATTTGACTTGATAAAGTATGCATTTTGGGATATGGACCTGATCCAAACTCGTTTTAATAGGGTAAACTGGATACATATTCAACCACCATCAGATAAAGTAATTTGTAAAGAAAGAAGGTACAATATTAGAATGTAAAAATTATTGGTCAGTTTAAGTAAGTATTGAAAAAATAACCGCAAAATTATCAGGAAAAATATGCGACGCAACTTTCTTTAAAATAATCTCTAACAAAGAATAGGTAACAAAACCTAAAACAAATAAATAAAATACCAGATAATTTATAATATTACATACATATATACATATACATCTATAAATATGTATATACACATAAATTTATATACCTGTATATATATATATATATATATATATATATATATATATATATGTCCTTACCATTCTGTCTTTGAAGCTCTCCTGTCTTTAGAAAACAATATTCTTCCAGCTTACAACTTCCGACCTTTCAATATGTGACCTCGTGAGTACCGCCAGCGATATTTTTCTTCTGTCTTCCCTTCTCGGGATTTTTCCTTCTCCTATGTTTCTGAGGAAGAGCTCCGCTCGAAACGTTAAGCCCTCCTTCTTCCCTTCTTTCCTGAGCGTCCAATAATACTTTATTTGTTCCACGTCCTCGCGTTGCTGTGTTTTTTGTGTGTTTTCTTGTTTGGATTAACTATATATATATATATGTGTGTGTGTGTGTGTGTGTGTGTGTGTGGTGTGTGTGTGTGCGTGCGTTTGTAGATGTATATATATACACACATATATATATATATATATATATATATATATATATATATATATATATATATATGTATATATATATATATATAAATGAGAAAAAGAAGAAACTGGAGAAATTGTCATTCAGACATCAGTTTATTTAAAGATATTCAAAACCATATAATGAAATTCCAGTCCTACAGCCGTTTCCATGTCCAATTAGTCCAATTAGAGAAATTAAATTAAATTTTAATTTATTTAATTTAATTTAATTAATTTAAATTATATTGAAACTGGTGAATTTGTTATTTCATCAGTGAGGAATTTTCCAAATGAGAGTTACATTCATTTTAATTCGATTTAATTTCTGTAATTGAAATAATTGGATATGGAAACGGCTTTGGGCCTGGAATTTCGTTATATATGGATTTGAGTATCTTTAAACAAACTGATGCCTGCGTGCCAATTTCTCCATTTTCTTCTTTTTCTCATTTATAAATATTTTAAATACCTATGTATATCATTGCAAAACTAATACATTTGTCACTAAACACTGGCATGAAGCGGAGAACTAGGATGCTAGCATCCCTTAAAGGATTATAGACCTTGATGCAATATATACACACATGTATGTATAAAAACGCATGAGCAAGAATTGAAAATGCATTAAATCTTTTACACTTGAAATTTCGGGTGAATGTCTTGCGTTCTAGCTTCCCACGTAGAATATGTATATATATTCCTTTACTACCCACAAGGGGCTAAACACAGAGAGGAAAAACAAACGGATTAAGTCGATTATATCGACCCCAGTGCGTAACTGGTACTTATTTAATCGACCCCGAAAGGATGAAAGGTAAAGTCGACCTCGGCGGAATTTGAACTCACAACGTAGCGGCAGACGAAATACGGCTACGCATTTCGCCCGGCGTGCTAACGTCTCTGCCAGCTCGCCGCCTTAAAATATGTATATACGTATACGTATTACATCTTATATTAATAAATATATGCAATACAATGGATGAACAGTGACCTTCAGAAACCCTCGTGCCATGCTTGTATTCGGTAACAGCAAGCATCACGTTAAATAGCAACAAAATATATTTTATCTAGTGTAATTCAATACAATGTGATAAAAATACAAGAGCAAAGCTTATTACGTATGTAGCATTTTCATTTAATTAAATATTGTTTGCTCGCCAACAGAGCAACAAAACGTTCTGGTTGTTACAATACCATTTTTGCTACGTAGTGTATTTATTAAGAGATTATCTAAGATGTCTTGTTTTTAAGTAGTAGCGTATTTACCTGCCAACTTAATCGGCTACTCAAAATCTCTGATATCGACTTGTCAGTTAGTCAAAACATTCTTGAGCAGGTACACGCTTACATTGAGGAGTCGGGTTTTCGATTTCTGTTTTTCATTATCGCATTTTATACGCAACGCATCCAGTTGCAAGCAGACTCATCGATGATATTCTAACGTCTTCAAAAATGAACACGGTATCTAATGACACCCTGCGTGTATTGAACATAGTTTAAAATAACGCGATGAGTGCGTTGGAAATATCATCGATTTTAGATTAAATCGATCAGGATTGATCTACAGTAAAAAAAAAAAAAACCATCTACAACAACACAAACAACGTCAACAAAATTGTGAACGGTAGAAGAGTCCAGTTTGCTGGACATTGTTGTAGAGCTGAAAACGAGGTAATTTCTACTCTTCTCCTCTGGAAGCCATCTGCTCCCGATACCAGAGAGCGCACACTCTCCTACCCTGATGTAATCTCCAGGGATAAAGGCATCCAGCAACAGGACCTCCGTAATGCTATGATGGACCGTGAAGTCGGGCGTAACATAGTAAATTCCATTGTCTCGACCACGGTCGAACAATGATGATGATGATTAAAATTCCTGTAAGTGTCAATATAGTCGAACGAATGCTGTCACAAAGGCCACGACAAATGCTAACGTAATTTACATAGATTCCTGCAAGTTCACGACGTCATACAAACTGTAGTTTGTATGACGTGTTAGTCGTGTTACTTGCTAATTAAAAATCTTTAAATTTGTGAAATCCGCGTGAGAAATGATTACATTAAATATTTCTTTACGAAACTAATCTATGCTCCAAAAGAAATTGATTACATTATATATAATATCCATGATATGGGAATTTTACCGAATGCGATTTAATGCTTACACTCACGCATGAACAGATAGACACAAACTTGTTTGTAAGTTACATTTTACGGCCAGATTTAATAGTTTCTCTGAAGTAGTGTATTATAGGAAGAGGAATTATTTATTTGAAAAATTTAATACAATGAATTTCTCGCAAATTTTCAGATTTTCATGAATATATAATTTATTTATCTGAAAGGCGGCGAGCTGGCAGAAACGTTAGCACGCCGGGCGAAATTCTTAGCGGTATTTCGTTTGCCGCTACGTTCTGAGTTCAAATTCCACCGCGGTCGACTTTGCCTTTCATCCTTTCGGGGTCGATTAAATAAGTTCCAGTTACGCACTGGGGTCGATGTAATCGACTTAATCCGTTTGTCTGTCCTTGTTTGTCCCCTGTATGTTTAGCCCCTTGTGGGTAGTAAAGAAATATATATATATATCTTATGTATATGACCTGTTGTATGAGTACTTTCGATATTCCTCAAAGACTATTACCTTGTTTCACATCTATAACAAAATTAATGGAATCGCGAACATTGTAAGTGTAAATCCTGATTAATAGTCTTCATAGCAGAAACGGGACTCTCTTACTTTCCAAATTAAATGTGATTCTAATGTGATAACATATTTCGCCTGCTTTATAACATTTACCCTCCCGGTGTGAGGTAAATGATTTACATATAAACAGATTATATTATATTATTGATTTTGTTCGATTTTATAGGAATATTGCTGAAAGAAGAAAAAAATATTGTCACCTGAATTGATAAGAATGTTTACTGACTTCAAACAGATAATATATGCATATAAGATTAGGTTCGCGTAAATTGGCGAATATCTTAGATGCTTTCGGTTCAAAGGAGAATTTGGACTCTCAAAGATACGTACCCAATTATTTTTTTATTTACAAAAATCATCCAGTAATTTATTAACACCTACCGCTTACTTTGGGTGTGTAGTCAAAGACTGAAAAACGTCAAAGAAAATAACATTCCCCCACTCCACCACCACAACAAAAAAAGAATAGCAACTTTAACAACAACAACAACTGCCACAACTTGGAAGCACTCCGTCGGTTACGACGATGAGGGTTCCGGTTGATCCGAATCAACGGAACAGCCTGCTCGTGAAATTAACGTGTAAGTGGCTGAGCACTCCACAGACACGTGCACCCTTAACGTAGTTCTCGGGGATGTTCAACGTGACACAGAGAGTGACAAGGCCAGCCCTTTGAAATACAGGTACAACAGAAACAGGAAGTAAGAGTGAGAGAAAGTTGTGGTGAAAGAGTACAGCAGGGATCACCACCATCCCCTGCCGGAGCCTCGTGGAGCTTTTAGGTGTTATCGCTCAATAAACACTCACAACGCCCGGTCTGGGAATCGAAACCGCGATCCTATGACCGCAAGTCCGCTGCCCTAACCACTGGGCCATTGCGCCTCCACACACTAGTAATAGATACAGATATTCAAGAAAGGTTAGTTTCTCGTAATCTAAGAAGAGTCTGCTCCCCTCTCCATCAATTCTCGATATATTTCTTTTCCAGGTTGTATTCCACCAGTCAGTATCCCTCCCCACCACACACAAACCAATTCTTCCAATCCTTCCTTTATGGATATCATACTCTTTGAATTCTTACCTTCTAATCTTGCTGTTGACCAAAACAATGAATAACCGTGTCATCAGACAATCGTGCGCATACAACGCTTTCTTCTAAATAAACTACAGCAAAATCAACACATAAGCACACACATAGGCACACACACGCACACACACGCGCGCGCGCGCGCGCGCACACACACAAACCATATGGAGAAAGTATGGTTGCACGTTTGAAATTTTGGTTCTCAACCGCATGTTTCCAAGACAGTCCTATGCTGGGCACCTTGCGCAAGTGTCTTCCGCTGTAGCTTCTGGCAAATCAAATGTTTGTGAGTGAATTTGGTAAACGGAAACTGAAAAAGAAGCCCGTTGTATAGATTCGAGGGGAAATCAAGGATTATCCACACTTTCGCCATAACATATCTTTATTATTGTCACATTGATTTCTGCGCATGCGTACTTATTGCTGGTACTATTGTGGTCACGTGATCGAGATTTGAGTGTGATCGCGCCATTTCTGTTTCTGGCTTTACAGTGTAATCATGGCCGTTCGACTAGCAATGTGCCCCAAAGAAGAACAAAGAGCAGTGATCCGATTCCTATGGTCGGAAGGTGTGTCAGGTGTTGAAATTCATCGGAGGCTTTTAGCAAAGTACGGGGACAGTGCCCTACCTCGTAGAAATGTGTATTTCTGGATGGGGAAAATTTAAACGTGGCCGGACAAGCGTGATGTACGATGCGAGAGCAGGACTCCCGTCAAACTTCGCTACTGATGAGAAGATTCAGTAAGCTTCATAGATGGTAATAGTGAACCGGTTCACCATTATCATTTCACGGATTACTGCTTTATGTTCTTCTTTGTTCTTTGTTCTTTGACTAGTGGAACGGCCATGCTTACACTGTGAAGCCAGAAAGAAAAATGGCGCAATCAGGCTCAAACTTCGATCATGTGTCCACAGTAGGACCAACTATAGGCACAGTAGGACCAACTATAGGCACGCAGTGTGACAAGAATAAAGACATGGTATGGTGACATTGTGGATAAGTTTTGACTTCACCTCGTATATATATATATTTATGTGTGTGTTCATGTGTGTGGTTGTGTGTGTGTGTGTGTGTGTGTGTGTGTGTGTGTGTGTGTTTGTGTTTGTCCTCACCACCGCTTGGCAACTGATGCTGGTGTTTTAATTTCCACATAAGTTACTGTTTGGCAAGGCGACCAATATTATAAGTTCTAGGCTTGAAAGATAAATGTTCTGGGGGGGGGGGGTCGATTATTTGCGACTAAAATCCTTCAAAGCGGCACCCTAACATAGCCGCAGCCTAACGACTGAAAGAAGTTATAGAAAAAAGATAACAGAAAGAAAAAGATAAGCGTATACACACATACATAAATACATACATGCATACATGTGCGCACACACACACATGCTCACACACACGAACACATACATATATGGATGCGTAAATGCATGACATGCATACACCAAAACATCTAATATATGTGCATAATATTCAAGTTAATATATATATATATATATATATATATATATATATATATATATATATATATATATATATATATATGTATGTATATAATAAATAACAAAATATTAGGGAATAAATCCAAATTTACAGGGAAAAATCAGATTTAGGATTGAATCCAATTTTATAGTAAAATATTATATAATATTAATTAGAGACAAAACCACTATTTTGTAAATCAAACAAGGAAAGACTTAATCAATACATAAAAATATTTACTTTATATTAAAATTTTTTATGTATTAAGTCTTTCCTTGTTTGATTTGCAAAATAGTGGTTTTGTCTCTAATTAATATTATATATATATGTATATATATATGTATGTATGTATGTATGTATGTATGTATGTATGTATGTATATGTATATATATATATATATATATATATATATATATATATATATATATATATATGTGTATATATATATATATGTATGTATGTATGTATGTATGTATGTATGTATGTATGTATGTATGTATGTATATGTATATATATATATATATATATATATATATTATATATATATTATATATATATTATATATATATATATCAATATACGTTTATATTATAATATAATTTAATATACACACATATACTACATATGTATGTGTATTTGTCAAGTTAATACATGCGTTTCGTTTATAGATGCCAATGTTAGTTCAGAGACACTGTAAATTTAAAGAAGCGAGCCCCATACTAGAAACCTAAATGAAGCAGAAATTATGATGTGGTTGGTGTTCTCGTTGAAATAACATTATTTACCAACCTCTGAAACACTCAAGTATTTTATGAGAAACAAGTAATCGAATTATGTTCTTGGAATCCGTTATCTTGCACGTAAGACGATTGTATGAACAAAGTGGGAGGCTCTTTACATCTTTATATATAAAAGTGAAGTTGTGTGTCTGTCTCCTACGATTTAGATTCCTAACTACTCCCACATTTTGCGGTGCAGTTTAACCAAAACCGGGTATCTTATAGTCGTGATTCATATCGAGCCCTTCTGGGTATTAGCGCGCGTCTACGATGAGTCTACGACTTTTAAAAAAAATTACCATCAATTTTTCCCATTTATAATGCATTTTTGGCATATATAAGGGAAGTAACTCTCTAAAAATTTATTATTAAGTCTCAGAACGTAAAAAGCTACAGTAACACAGTAACACCCCCCCCCCTTTGTAGTTAGCCATATTGAGATGGCTATTATACTTTACATCTCTAAAAATGCTTATATAGTTATTTCCCTTACAAACCCGAGCAACGCCGGGCGATACTGCTAGTTAAGACATAAAATAGTGAAATATTTGGAATATTTTTCGACGTAGTTGTTCAAGTCTCATATATTTCTCAGCAAGCTGTGTACAAATTTAGTTTTTTCTAAGTGAATTTCTCAATATGAATGCAGCATAATGGAAAAGATTTTTCAAAAACGTTTGTAAATATAAAACTATATAGATGATGGAATAACGAATAATATAACGAATATTCAGGTCTCTCCAAAGAAAAATGAAATAAAATAACCGAAGTAGCAGTCGTACTTTGTAGAGAAAAATTAAATGAAATATCTAATTTGCCAACAGCCTGTTCAAGGTAATTAGCTGGAATTCAAATAAGTTTTACAGTCCATTTCTAATCGCCCCCAATTCATAATTCCATCAGGAGTTAATAGTTTCAGCAAATTATGTCACCGAGATATATTCCATGAAGAACTGCTCTGTATTGAGCTGTACTTATAATCAAACATATGAACATATGTCCATATTTCGATCAATTCACTGGGTCATGTGATGAAGTCCAAATATCTCAGGATTATATTCAGGAGTGATAAGAAGCAAAATGTTGGATTGGGAGTTGGAACTGCAGAGGGTATCTCAGTATGCGCCAGCTGCAATATTCGATCTTCAGAAAAAGAGAGGTTAGTAAAAGAAAAGAAAATTTGGTTTCCTCGTCCCTATGTTCGTAATTGTAGTGACGCCATCTTGGAAATTTCCAGCACGCATTAGCAGGGCTGGGTCTTCCGGGAGGCCTGGCAGAAGTTCCCTCATGCGCATGCGCAGAAAACTAGCAGCAACGAAATTCCCTTGTATCGTTCACTTGGACGCCAGCAGCTGAACAAAACAGACGTGTCTCCAGCAGCTCTCTCGAGCTGCTACCTCATGGCACATCCCCGCTATGCTTGAATGGGCAGGATTGACTCACTCCACATGACTACTACCGATAAGCTCCTAGGTTGCCGATTCGCCGAGGGGAAGGAACTGTTTATATTGCGAATCAAGGAATAAATGTTTATACTGTTGAAGTTAACGGAAAATCTTGACTCTTTCTTCGATTAATATTTGATTTCTCATCCTGTTATATGATGATCGACAAAGTACAGGCGACTGATATGGCCCTCGCTCGAAAGATCTCCGTAGTAACGTTTCAGGACAGAGTGTGTATGTGGAAGATCAAGCACTCTTTTCAGATTGAGGTGCTATTTCTCCACATTGAGAGGTCCTATAATAGAGACTTGCAATCAAAATATCGAACGAAAGAATCGCACGACAGGTTTTTCAAACTGAGGCAACTAGCACGATGTTTAGATAACGTCCATGGTATCAGTTGGGAATCTAGCCGGGATGTGTAGTAACCTTGGTTTCTGATACGAGATAGGACTCTATCCTCTCGACCCTACCAGGAATAGTGTGTGAAGACGGGTGAATGGAGACGTCGAATAGGGATATAAAGGAATATATATTGTGTGCTATTGAATATATCATATCACTACTTATTATTGTTACTTCCACAACAAAGTGGAGACGCAATGGCCCAGTGGTTAGGGCAGCGGACTCGCGGACATAGGATCGTGGTTTCGATTCCCAGACCGGGTGTTGTGAGTGTTTATTGAGCGAAAACACCTAAAAGCTCCACGAGGCTCCGGCAGGAGATGGTGGTGATCCCTGCTGTACTCTTTCACCACAACTTTCTCTCACTCTTACTTCCTGTTTCTGTTGTACCTGTATTTCAAGGGGCCAGCCTTGTCACTCTCTGTGTCACGCTGAATATCCCCGAGAACTACGTTAAGGGTAAACGTGTCTGTGGAGTGCTGAGCCACTTACACGTTAATTTCACGAGCAGGCTGTTCCGTTGATTCGGATCAACCGGAACCCTCATTGTCGTAACCGACGGAGTGCTTCCACCATCCATTTCACAACAAAGGAATTTCTTAAGATATGAGCGATTTAATCTGCACTGAAACGTATCTCATTAAAAGTATTATTTTTTTAAATCTAAAATACACAGTCGGATCAGTCATACCGTATCTTTTATCAATATAATTTCAGTTACTTAAGAAACTTTTTTTTTGCATAGCTTATATATTCTTCTCAATTTATTCACTATCAGGTAATGGTACGTTTACGTATAAACAACGATTCATCTCCATTATAATCATTACGAATGCAAAACAAGCATCGTATATACAATTGTAATATTTAATGTATTGAAGATCAGTTAAATATTGACCTAATGAATTTTCTTAATCCGTTATTGAATATTGTAGAAGCTACAATCAAAATACACGCCATGAGTTTGGGCATTAAAACGGTGACTTGAATATTGAACTACAAAACACGAAGTTATCATAATATTTTCATTTTGTGCTTAAAATTTAGCAATTACTTGATGGATTCATCTAAATTACCATTCTTATCAGAATAAATTACGCGTTTTCATTTGGAAACCAATAATTTATTTATCGACGGAGAATTGTTGAAATAATTGAATTAATCAATACATAATAGGCAAATGATTATTAGAATGAGTCCAAAACACCCTCTGACCGATTCAGTATATTTTGTCAGTCGCCATCTGCACCCCCCGCCTCTCTCTCTCTCTCTGTCTCTCTCTCTCTCTCTTCTCTCTCTCTCTCTCTATCTATCTATCTATCTATTTTATCCTTTTATCTCCCTACTCATGATATACTTCCTTAATTCTGAATCATTATTATGTATTATTACCGTTATTAATGATGATATTAATAAGGTAATGGTGGAGGCGCAATGACCCAGTGGTTAGGGCAGCTGACTCACGGTTATAAGATCACGGTTTCGATTCCCAGACCGGGCGTTGTGTGTGTTTATTGAGCGTAAACACCTAAAAAGCTCCACGAGGCTCCGGCCGGTGGTGGTCGTGGCGAACCCTTATGCACACTTTCACCACAACTTTCTGTCACTCTTTCATCCTGTTTCTGTTGTACCTGTATTTGAAAGGGCCACCCTTGTCACATTCTATGTTACGCTGTATCTCCCCTAGAACTACATTATGGGTACACATGTCTGTGGAGTGCTCAGCCACTTGAACGTTAATTTCACGAGCAGGCTGTTCCGTTGATCGGAACCCTCGTCGTCGTAACTGACGGAGTGGCACGAATAATGTAATGTTAAGGTGGCTAGCAGTTTCACACCTTTATAGGCAAAAAAAACACGCAGGTACAATATAAGCTGAATTTAGATTCAGTAGGGTATTTATACCACTTGCTAAAATCAGAGCCAAATCTCCAAAACCATCAGAAACCTACTATAAAGATACACACGAGCAATACAATGAACATATGAGAAACAGACCTACCTTTGCGTTGAATACAACAGTAAGTAATGTACATTTCAATTAGAATTGATTTCACCCTCTGTATCACCAACATACTCTGGGATCTTTAGTTGAAAATAATATTTTAACCTTTATTTCTAGAATATTCACTACATTAGCAAGTGATATTAAATAGTCTATTGAATCTAAATTTAACTTATATTGTACCTGTAAAGAGTATTTTTACCTGTAACGGTGTGAACTTGCTAGCCACCTTTTTATTATCTTCTTAATATCATTAATAGCGGTAAGAATACAACTGTATATATATATATATAATATATATATATATATATATATATATATAATTTCTAATAGGAAATTCCTTACATGTCTGTCTAACAGGTAAAAGTGTGTGGTACCTATTAATAAATGAAACATGTGTAGTGGCGAATAGAAAAGTAACCAATAAAGTTGCCGACACCCTGTTTAAATTTAATATGTACTCTGCACCTATAAAGACCAACAGAAACTACATATTAGATTGTAAACTTGATAAGCAGACGTGCTACATGAGTAACAAGAGTTACCCGACTTAATAAATATAATGTGTGTATATACACACACACACACACATATACATACACACACACACACACACACACACACACACACACACACACACACACATATATATATATATATAAAATAAAATGTTACATTACTCAATAGTCAAGATAAGTTTCAGATGCCGAAGTGGAAATCCACAACACCATCTCTTCGATTATCTGGCCATCTGAAAAACGCTATGAAAAAATACCGTTATATAAAGGGAAATTACTGTATTATAATTCTGCTCGCGAACCCACGTGCGTACTTAAACGTCACTTTGAAAACGTACACATCTTCACTCGCATTTTTCGCCAAATATATACGCATATATATACAACCTCATACACACACACATGCGTACGGTAAAAGTTTATACATACGTCTATATACGCACAAACAAAAAAAAAACATGGTTACAAATAACAGAAAAAAACATAAGGAAGTATACAAAGCATAAAAACCACGTACATATGCGGATAAGCCCCTATGCACTCATACACACACACGTCCATATATGTACATACCCGCACATATTTATATACGCATACATACACACGCATATACAAAAATTGAATATACATATAACTGTTCTATATGTGCG
Source organism: Octopus sinensis (assembly GCF_006345805.1). Taxonomy (NCBI): domain Eukaryota; kingdom Metazoa; phylum Mollusca; class Cephalopoda; order Octopoda; family Octopodidae; genus Octopus; species Octopus sinensis. The sequence continues at coordinate 6,760,373 of NC_043006.1, read as the reverse complement.
CGGCCGCAAGTTGGTAAGAAGCGCTACACACTGGTCACTGCTGAGAAATCCGTCAGGGGGTAGAAAATATTTTATGTGTTCGTATGTACGTTTAATCGCGCGGCCGTCAGTTGGTAAACAGCCCTACACAATGTACTTGCTTCGGCAGTACATATACTAAAATTGGAACGATACAGAGAAGATTAGCATGGCCCCTGCGCAAGGATGACACGCAAATTCGTGAAGCGTTCCATATTTTTTGTCCCCGTCACTTAGCGGTTCGGCAAAAGAGACCGATAGAATAAGTACTGGGCTTACAAAGAATAAGTCCCGGGGTTGATTTGCTCGACTAAAGGCGGTGCTCCAGCATGGCCGCAGTCAATGACTGAAACAAGTAAAAGAGTAAAAGAGTAAAAAGAGTATATGTCCCCCCACCAAAAAAAATTTTTTGAAAAATACTAAGTAAAAACGTCTATATATATATATGTGCATTGTTATGCCCGCACACACGCACACATCGAAAACTGCCCCCTCATACATATTCACACACGTGTACAAATGAATCTATATACATGTGACTAAATTTCTGTCACGTTTTTGGTCCCCTAAAGAAAACAGATAGAACATGCTTTCTATGTTATTTCCCAAAAAGTTTTTTATCTCATCATACCTTTTATTATTATATATTTTTATATTTTCACACATAATAATTTTTTTTGTACTTTTCTATCCTGCATTTTTTCCTGTGCCTATATAGACGTGTATATAGATTCATTTGTACACGTGTGTGAATATGTATGAGTGGGCAGTTTTAGATGTGTGCGTGTGTGCGGGCATAAGAATGCACATGTATATATAGACGTTTTTACTTAGTATTTTTCCATTTTTTGGGGGGGGGGACATATGTATATTCAATTTTTGTATATGCGTGTGTATGTATGCGTATATAAATATGTGCGGGTATGTACATATATGGACGTGTGTGTGTATGAGTGCATAGGGACTTATCCGTATATGTACGTGGTTTTTATGCTTTGTATACTTCCTTATGTTTTTTTCTGTTATTTGTAACCATGTTTTTTTTTGTTTGTGCGTATATAGACGTATGTATAAACTTTTACCGTACGCATGTGTGTGTGTATGAGGTTGTATATATATGCGTATATATTTGGTGAAAAATGCGAGTGAAGATGTGTACGTTTTCAAAGTGACGTATAAGTACGCACGTGGGTTCGCAAACAGAATTATAATACAGTAATTTCCCTTTATATAACGGTATTTTTTCATAGCGTTTTTCAGATAGCCAGATAACCGAAGAGATGGTGTTGTGGATTTCCACTTCGGCATCTGAAACTTTTATCTTGACTATTGAGTAATGTAACATTTTATTTTATAGATAAGTTTCCTCTATTTACATAGTATTGAGGTCTCTTTCTTTCTTTTGTTATCTTACCGTTTTTACCAATATATATGTATATATATATATATATATATCCATAGATAAATAGATATTGTTATATTCTATGGAATTTTAGAGGAGGCTAGAAAGGAAAGTCATCCTCCTCCGGACCAGAAATATGGCCCCTCTCAGAGATCATGACAAAAGGGATCGATGGCACCCTCACATCAGATGGTACCCTCACGTTTCCCACAAAGTACTGCAACCGCGCACGCATCGGCCCGCAGTTTCTCTCATCATAGCTGCCCGTTACATGCACTGGTACAGTCATGTGCTCGGTATTCGGCTGGATCACTCTAGCAGTGCTTTAATCTCATTCGACGCAGTAGATACGGAAGAGGCCTCACGACAGGTCCCGCACGAGATGGCTGGACGTGATTTGAGGTGACCTTCAGAGGAGCTCGGCGTCGCCTTCAGAGATGCAGAAGTGCTGACTTGGGACCGTCAAGAATGGACAGTAACGGTGGACCTAGTTGGCCCTACGCATGATGACGCCTCTGGCTTGGAATCACCCCAGACGCATCTAGCAAGAGCATGAAGCACGGAAGCCAGCTGATTATAGAAGCTAGAGGAAGTGAGTGAAGACGGTATGTAGATAGTCTTAACGGTTTTAATCAACGATGCTAAAATTCATCTTATTCATGACATACAACCTGAACGAGCAGACGCATGCTTATATGATTCACCAGCCTTAACCGTGTCGTTTATTAGTCATAGTCTAAAGAGCGGATTAAATTTATTGCTTTACTGCCCACAAGGGGCTAAACATAGAGGGGACAAACAAGGACAGACAAACTGATTAAGTCGATTACATCGACCCCAGTGCGAAACTTTATTTACCGAAAGGATGAAAGGCAAAGTCGACCTCGGTGGAATTTGAACTCAGAACGTAACGACAGATGAAATACCGCTAAGCATTTCGCCCGGCGCGCTAACGTTTCTGCCAGCTCGCCACCTTAAGAGCGGCTTTGATTGATTACTGTTCAGTTAGATAGCCAGAGGTGGAAAGGCATGGAGAAAGGAGAGAGTGACAGAGTAAGAGTGAGAGAGATAGAGAAATAAAAGATGATATTTCAATGGTTTGGGAGATTAAATCCACTCTAGCGCATTTTTTGAATTGTAGATCCAATGGTTTTATTAAATATCGTGATGTAATTTAATTGAGGGTCATTGATGAAAACCTTTATTCATTGTCCTGTTTATTGGTAGACCCTAAATTCATGAGAGTTAATAAACAGTTAGACATATGGTTGGGTAACAAAGACAGTAAAGCAGAGATTTATATAAATCAATGTTCGTAACATATTTGTGTTTCTCGTTCAATAATTTGTTAACATATCCGTTATATAGCTACACTGGTAGTTAAAATGATGAATGTGTAAATAGTAGATTCGTTTGTTAGATAATTAGCGAGAATGATAGATCAATAGACAGATAGACTGAGAGATAGGCAGATAAGTAGACAGACGGACAGATAGATAGATAGATAGATAGATAGATAGATAGATAGATAGATAGATAGATAGATAGATAGATAGATAGATAGACAGACAGACAGATAGATAGATAGATAGATAGATAGATAGATAGATAGATAGATAGATAGATAGATAGATAGATAGGTGCTGTAACACTGGAACCCGACTGAAATTAAAGGGAAAAAGGGAAAAAAATAAAAGAATATGGAAAATAAGGAAATGAAACCACAATCATCAATCAAGAACGTTTGTTCATAAACATTAATGCTGTGTATTTGTTCAGTTGAATGTGTTCTTTAAGTAATCAGTTAAATGTAAAATCAATTAGATATACGGTTACGTAAGTTGACCCAAGAAAAATTTTTCTGTATCTGACAACACCTGAATTCGTCATTGAGGTATAGGGATTGCCTGAGTGCCACATATCAATTTAAAAGATTGTTTACCGTGCTCCATTATATTTCGAAGCGTTAAATAACAATAGATCGATAGATTTCTCATTGTGGGCAATAATAATTGTTTTTTTTTTCATCTATAATTATCATGGATACGTATTGAAAGCAAGTCATTGTGTTCAAGCCGCGTTTCATAACTACATGCATACATACATACATACATACATACATACACACACACATACATAATACATACATACATACATACATACATACATACATACACACACACACACATACATACATACATACATACATACATACATACACACACACACATACATACATACATACATACATACATACATACACACACACACATACATACATACATACATACATACATACATACATACATACACACACACACACACACATACATACATACATACCTACATACATACATACATACAACACACACACACACACACATACATAATACATACATACTACATACATACATACATTACATACATACACACATACATACATACATACATACATACATACATACATACATACACACACACACACATACATACATACATACATACATACATACATAATACATACATACACACACACACACACACATACATACATACATACATACATACATACATACATACATACATACATACATACATACATACATACACACATACATACATACATACATATATACAAACATACAAACATATACATACATACATACATACATATACACACACGCACGCGTATTTGTATGTCATTATTCAATTTTCTTTCAAGATTTCTTGCCAATAGAGAAAGAGCTGGTTTCTAACCTAGATCCAAGGATCTGGAATTTCTGCATCACCAGCATAGAATTTTGAATGTATTTATATGTGCAGTATTTCAAGTCAGTACATTTTTCAGATTTGTATGTTTTGTTTTATGTATCTATTCGCATGCATATACTCACATGTATAGACATGTGCATGTATACTTAAATTTTATTAAATTTGCCATAAAGGCAGTACATAAACTAAGGAACCCTGGGGGCTGGACAAGGACATTGGATGGAAGCACTCCGTCGGTTACGACGACGAGGGTTCCGGTTGATCCGAATCAACGGAACAGCCTGCTCGTGAAATTAACGTGTAAGTGGCTGAGCACTCCACAGACATGTGTACCCTTAACGTAGTTCTCGGGGATATTCAGCGTGAAACAGAGAGTGACAAGGCCGGCCCCTTGAAATACAGGTACAACAGAAACAGGAAGTAAGAGTGAGAGAAAGTTGTGGTGAAAGAGTACAGCAGGGATCACCACCATCCCCTGCCGGAGCCTCGTGGAGCTTTTGGGTGTTTTCGCTCAATAAACACTCACAACGCCCGGTCTGGGAATCGAAGCCGCACCCTATGACCGCGAGTCCGCTGCCCTAACCACTGGGCCATTGCGCCTCCACGGACAAGGACATTAATGAGATGAATGATAATGATACAAGGATGATAGGGATGGGAGAAGACGAAAAGCGCCCACCGACTTTTGCTTCTCTAAAACATTGTTCTTTTAAAGTATCATATCGAGGCGATAAACCTCTTACACAGTTCAAAACAACACATTATTGAGGCAAAAAATCTCTCACATTTTTGCTATACAAAACCTTTTGAGGCAATAAACCTCTTACTTAAGTGATAAACTGGAATGTTGTACAGTTTTTTATAGTTCCAATGATCGTTTGAGTCTGTAGTCTTTGGATCAGCTTATGTATATATGTACGAGGTGCAGTCAAAAAGTATACGACCTTTGATAAAAAAAAATAAGGCGCAGGAGTGGCTGTGTGGTAAGTAACTTGCTAACCAACCACATGGTTCCGGGTTCAGTCCCACTGTGTGGCATCTTGGGCAAGTGTCTTCTGCTATAGCCCCGGGCCGACCAATACCTTGTGAGTGGATTTGGTAGACGGTAACTGAAAGAAGCCTGTCGTATATATGTGTATATGTGTGTATGTGTTTGTGTTTGTCTCCCTAGCATTGCTTGACAACCGATGCTGGTGTGTTTACGTCCCCGTCACTTAGCGGTTCGGCAAAAGAGACCGATAGAATGAGTACTGGGCTTACAAAAGAATAAGTCCCGGGGTCGATTTCCTCGATTAAAAGCGGTACTCCAGCATGGCCGCAGTCAAATGACTGAAACAAGTAAAAGAGTAGAGTATTAAAAAAATATCCGTCATTTTGATTTAGTCTCCTTCAAAGTATTCGCCTTGGGAGTCTACACCATTCTGCCAGCGTTCCTGCCAACTCTGGAAACATTTCTGGGAATTAACTTTTTGGGATGCTGTAGAGCTTTACCGTCGAATTTTGCTTAATATCCTCTGTTGATGCAAGTCTTCTCCATTTGAGAGTTTCTTGAGATTTGGTAATAGTCTAATGTCACACAGAAGCCTGGCGAACAAGTGGCGTGTTTTGCTTGACGAGGAATTCTTGGACAGTATAGGCGGCATGAGTGGGTGCATTGTCATGGTGGAGTTGTCAGTTCTTTCTAGCTGCCCATTAGTAGTATTTTTTATAAATTGTCTGACCTTGTGTACATTCATGGTGCACAATACCTCTGTACTGAAAACAAAATAAAGGTCATCGGTTTAACATTGCTCACTGTCCACTGAGATCCGGCCGTATTCGGACCATTTGTACCACTCCTTTATTTGTGATTTTCTCAAAGCATCATCTCCAAAGGTGTTTTGAATCTTCTCGATAGTCTGGGCTTGCGTATCACCATGATTTTGTTAAAATTTGAGACAGTATCTTTGCTCAAAGTGCTCGATCACCTTGACTCAAAAAAAGAAATCGTACAGCACACTTTTCACATCTGTAATCAGCGCGTCACTCTGTTGTCTGCTCTGTGGAAGATGAATTCAATCAAGCAATATGAGCTGTTGCAATTAGATGTGTTTATTAGGTATGCCACTTTAGATTCATGTTCCTTTTAGTATTAGAATTGTTGTCTCGTGATTTAGGTCTCCTTCGACAGCAGATGAATATTTAGGTCTCCTTCGACTTATGAATATTTACGGTGTGGAGGCGCAATGGCCCAGTGGTTAGGGCAGCGGACTCGCGGTCATAGGATCGCGGTTTCGATTCCCAGACCGGGCGTTGTGAGTGTTTATTGAGCGAAAACACCTAAAGCTCCACGAGGCTCTGGCAGGGGATGGTGGTGATCCCTGCTGTACTCTTTCACCACAACTTTCTCTCACTCTTACTTCCTGTTTCTGTTGTACCTGTATTTCAAGGGGCCGACCTTGTCACCCTCTGTGTCACGCTGAATATCCCCGAGAACTACGTTAAGGGTACACGTGTCTGTGGAGTGCTCAGCCACTTACACGTTAATTTCACGAGCAGGCTGTTCCGTTGATTCGGATCAACCGGAACCCTCGTCGTCGTAACCGACGGAGTGCTTCCATCATTTACGGTAGTTTTCAAAATACATCGTTATTGGACACATGTGATGTTAGTGTTCATGTATATATCGGGGATACTTTGTGGTCGTAAAAGGAGAAGTGTTTGAGATTTTGCCAGGTTGAGACTGGCAAAGAAAAGCTTTGTCTTAGCGTTTTGAAGATTTGTGCTTGCAGGAAGTAAAACTTCAGATTTCTTTTAAGTATTTGATTTCTAAATAAGTGGACGTAGTAGACATTTGAGGCGCAGGAGTGGCTGTGTGGTAAGTAGCTTGCTAACCAGCCACATGGTTCCGGGTTCAGTCCCACTGCGTGGCATCTTGGGCAAGTGTCTTCTGCTATAGCCCCGGGCCGACCAATGCCTTGTGAGTGGATTTGGTAGACGGAAACTGAAAGAAGCCTGTCGTATATATGTATGTATATATGTATGTATGTGTGTGTATGTGTCTGTGTGTCTGTCTTTGTCCCCCTAGCATTGCTTGACAACCGATGCTGGTGTGTTTACGTCCCCGTCACTTAGCGGTTCGGCAAAAGAGACCGATAGAATGAGTACTGGGCTTACAAAGAATAAGTCCCGGGGTCGATTTGCTCGACTAAAAGAGGTGGTGCTCCAGCATGGCTGCAGTCAAATGACTGAAGCAAATAAAAGAGTAAAAGAGTAAAGAGTAAAGAGATGAGTAGGAATTATTTTATATACTGTTTGTGTTAAACACTTCTTTTAGGCTAAACAATGTATTTTCCACTAATGTTCCAATATATTTGCCTCCCTGTCTTCGATATACATAATCCAGAAGATTTAGAATAAGCTACATTTTACTATTAGCATATTTTACGTGAGATGTTCAGAATATTTTCAAGTATTACTAGGTATTTATATTATCAAAGTAAGCTACTTACCTAATTATGATGTAAATATGTTAAATTATCAAGAACTTCTCACCTGACCGTTACTAGACACTTCAGGTAATATATTATTTCCACTGCCACGTTTTCACAAACGACTTAAGCTGAATAAGTTACACATATCTTAATGCAATTTAGTAAAAGTAAATATTAATCTTGATCCAAAACAGCAACATACGTGAATAGAGTCAATGATTGAACTGGTTTTCATGAATAATATGACATGTTAGAGATTTGTTTTTTTATGGAAATAGGCATAAATACATACGTACGTGCGTACACACACACACACACACACACACACACATACATACATATATATATATATAGCTATCTTTCTCTCGCTCTCTCTCTATATATACACACACACACACATATGTATATATACACATGAATTCGTACGCACATATACATGCACAAACAGCACACACACACACGCACATATCACAATTTCTCTTTGACATAGTAATACTGATATCCAGTCCAGTAGTTACAATGCATTATACTTATACTTGAGGAGAAAGTGTCAGGTGAGTATGAGGCCGAATAACAATTATTAGACGCCAAAACAACAGAGGTTACATTATACGTTATATATATATATATATATATATATATATATACGCTGCACTCCGTCGGTTACGACGACGAGGGTTCCAGTTGATCCGATCAACGGAACAGCCTGCTCATGAAAATTGACGCACAAGTGGCTGACCACTCCACATACACGTGTACCCTTAACGCGGTGGCATTTACCACACAGCCACTTCTACGCCTATATATATACATATATAATATTAACATATATAGCATATATATATATGTGTGTGTGTGTGTGTGTGTGTGTGTGTGTGTGTGTGTGTGTGTGTGGTGTGTGTGTGTGTGTATGCGTGAGTTTTGTGTGTGTATACGTGTGTGTTTGTGTGTATGTATACATGCATATACATGTACAAGATTGTGCTGAAATTTTCCCGGGTTTGGGTGGAAGAAACTACAGGAGGGTCAGTTAAATTTGGTTTTATTAAACATATTACCCTGTCAGATTCACGCACATATTGCAGTATCCTTGGGTTCTTCTAAGCCCTGTAAAAGAAATCGGAAGGCTGGGCCTCCAACCAGGCCTTTTGCGATACCCTTAAAGCCAGGATACTTTCAGCACCCGCTTGTAGAAACGCAAGTACATTAAGAAGAATGTTACTAAATACCCCTGCAGCATTCAAAATTAAGCTAAATGCGTTTGCTCAAAGTGTTTTTATCATTCTATATTTCAATATATTTTTCTCCGCCTTCATGAGAGACACTAAATTATCTAGTTTATATTTGCTTACATCATGGCTCTTGTTACATGTAGACGTTTACGATAGCGTGTTCCTGTTTTGCAACCTACTACTACTACTACTACTACTACTACTACTACTACTACTACTACTACTAGCGTCTGTTTTACTTGAATTTGTATATATATATATATATATATTTTTAACAATATCTGTCAGCACGTTTGCATTTGTATGAATTCGTTTAGGTATTTTTCGCATTGAATGTAACAATACAAAACACTTTCAGACAGTTGCATAATTATTTCTATTATTCAAAACCACCCACACATTTATGTACAAAATGAATTAAGAAAACGTACCCATTAACAAAAGGAAAGAAGAATAGAATTTGGAAAACAATCCATAGTAAATAAATTGATACATATGTATTGCTAGACAGATAAATAGTTAGGCGGATAGCTAAGTAGATAAAGATAGAAAAGCCACGGTATTTGACACAATAGTAAAGCAAACTAAACCTATAGATTATAAATAATTCAGGTACACTATCCGCATGAAAATGTATGCGTATGTCAGTATTTGTGGTGGCGCAATGGCTCAGTGGTTAGGGCAGCGGACTCGCGGTCGGAGGATCACGGTTTCGATTCCCAGACCGGGCGTTGTGTGTGTTTATTGAGCAAAAACACCTAAAGCTCCACGAGGCTCCGGCAGGGGGTGGTGGCGACCCCTGCTGTTCTCTTTCGCCCCAACTTTCTCTCACTCTTTCTTCCTGTTTTTTGAGTAACGCTGCGATGGACTGGCGTCCCGTCAAGCTGGGGGTGGAGGGCACATATGCCACAGAAACCGGGAAACAGGGCCCATGAGCCTGGCTAGGCTTGAAAAGGGCGCATAAAAATAATGTCAGTATTTACATAGATTCTATAGGCATCATTAAAATTTCAAATAGAAATTACATGGTTAGGAAAATATAACTGAAAATTATTGGAATTGTAATTGTATTTCCTTATTCTTTAATTTTTCTTGTTTCAGACATTTGACTGCGACCATGCTGGAGCACCGCCTTGAAGGGTTTTAGTCGAGCAATTCGATCCCAGGATTGATTTCTTAAACCTAGTACATATTGTAGCGGTCTCTTTTGCCGGATCGCTAAGTTATGAGGGCATAAACACACATAAATACACATACAGGAATTACAACCGTGTTTCGTGGTCAGCTACCACAACAGCTCCTTTATAGGATCCAGTTAGCTCAAGACATCATCAGGAGGAACCACGTACGGTTTCGGCCCCTACTCCTTTACCGTGTCTTCAGCTCTGGTGTTGGGTGCATGTCTTCTTTCTTCTTCTTTCTTCTGTTCCCTGGCATCTTCGATGTATCGTCAGCGAGTGTCAGCCGATGACTGACTGTCTTGTCAAATTTTTCCCTTTAAATACCTGCCGCATAGGCTCCAGCAGGCAGCCCCAGCAAGTTGTCACGTGACACTGTCTCACCTTAACTGACTAGTGAAGGCGCGTAGTTTTAGCCCACGCATTTTCTAAACGACCGTCACCTGTCAGTCAGCGAAGATATAGGAATATGACTGACTACCTTCAGCTTCCGTCTACGAAATCCACTCACTATGATTTTTCGACCCGAGGCTACAGTAGAAGGCAGTTACCGAAGGACCCACGCAGTGGGACTGAACTTGGAACCATGTGGTTGGGAAGCAAGCTTCTTACTACACAGTCACGCCTATTGGGGAAAGTTTCGGAGATTAATCTTGATAGGAACTTGCCCCAGTAAACAAGACCCTTTCATATATTTGCCAAAATTGAGACGGACTTGTACATAGGCAAAAACCCACTGCGCGCGCGCACATACATGCATGCGCGCACACACACGCACAAACAAACAAGAGGTACACAGTGATGATGGAAGTCCATCGTTCTACGATAAGGTTTCAGTTGTTCTGTCAACTGAAGTATTTGTTCTTGAATTAACGGGTAAACATTACAGACACGTGAACCATCAACGTGATACTTCGGCAGAACCACCGCCGACAACGTGTCTACCAACTGAATTCGTCTCCTAGCTTTCGTGTACTCAGTTTATTTTCTCATGATATGCAACAACCTGAAGCTACAGAAAAAGGATTTCTGGTTCAGCTTTTATACAAATGCGCCCTACGATTCCAGAATAACCATTGCTTCGTGAGGGAATTTGGTACACGAAAAAGGAATGCTGATGCCAATCGCATATCTATACTTGTATATATATATAGATAGATACATACATAGGTACATAGATAAATACATTTGCATATATTCTTTTATTTTTTTACTTGTGTCAGTCATTAGACTGCGGCCATGCTGCAGTACCGCCTTAAGTGGTTTTAGTTCTTGCTCACAACATTATAAGCGGAAAGTGTAACCTCTCGAAAGAGCTGTTCTTCACTCCTGCTCCAGAGCGTCGGCTGCGGGGTCATTCCGAAAAGCTCTATCTGCGACGATTTCATCCCAATCGAAGGAGAGGGGCTTTCTCCGTCCGGGTTGCGGATCCGTGGAATAAGCTGCCGGATGAGATAGGGAAGATGCCGACGACCGCTCGGTTCAAAGTCTCTCCTGACCAGAAATGGCCTGAACTCTTTGCATGAACACCCTCCCTGTACATAACTCCATGTCCCCCTACATGGCCTTGCTTTTTGCTTTTTGAGCCAAAAAATTAACTTAACCTAACCTAACCTAGTTGAAAAGATCGATCCCAGAGCATATCATTTGTAAGCCTACAACATGTTCAATCGGTTTTTTGCCGAACCCCTAACTTACATTGACATAAACACACCAAAATCAGTTGTCACACGATGGTGGTGTACCATGCGCGCGCGCACCCACACGCACACACACACACACACACACACACATATATATATATACATATATATATATATATATATATAGAGAGAGAGAGAGAGAGAGAGAGATAACTAGATAGATAGATAGACAGATAGATAGATAGATAGATAGATAGATAGATAGATAGATAGATAGATAGATAGATAGATAGATAGATAGATAGATAGATAGATAGATAGATGGGCGCAGAAGTGCCTCCGTGGTAAGAAGCTTGCTTCTCAACCACGTCTTTTCGGGTTCAGTGCCACTACGTGTCACCATCGGCAGTAAAGGTAGAGGCTACTTCTACTATAGCCTCTGCCCGACCTAAGCCTTGTGAGTGGATTTAGTAGATGGAAACTGAAAGACGCCCGTCGTGTATATGCATGCATATTTGTATGTATGTATGTATGTATGTATGTATGTATGTATGTATGTATGTATCTGTGTGTTTGTCCCCCGCCATCGCTTGACAACCGATGTTGGTGTGTTTACATTCCCCGTAAATAACCGGTTCCTCAAAAGAGATTGATAGAATAAGTACTAGGGCTGATTTGCTCTACTGAAAGTGGTGCGCCAGAATGTATATGTCTAATCAAAATAAGCAACAGGATATTAAGAGGTGATGCAGTACGACCGTTTCAAGCGAATCCATTTAATTGAAGAATGCAATCATTACATCAATTTAAATGCAGAGCTATCTGCGGCTGCATAAATAAATGAATAGAATTTTTTATCAGTTGGACTCATTAATATAATTTTACTTAAATGCTCCAATAGAGCAGGAAGACTGTTCTTAGAAGTTTAGTATATTCTTAGTTACATTGGTGGCAAAATGGATTCTTTCAATCTTCTTGTGTGTTTATCCCCCGCCATCGCATACATTTTAATATAAGGTATATAATGTTGCCTTTTGAAGGCGGTGAGCTGGCAGAAACGTTAGCGCGCCGGGCGAAATGCTTAGCGGTATTTCGTCTGCCGTTACGTTCTGTGTTCAAATTCCGCCGAGGTCGACTTTGCCTTTCATCCTTTCGGGGTCGATTAAATAAGTACAGTTACGCACTGGGGTCGATGTAATCGACTTAATCCGTTTGTCTGTTCTTGTTCGTCCTCTCTGTGTTTAGCCCCTTGTGGGTAGTAAAGAAATAAGTATATAATGTTGCCTCATGTTGTTGAAACAAGATATTAAAAGTAGGAAAGGTGAGATAGTGTACAAGTTGATGCGAGAGATATGAATATATGCTTTCCAGCCTTGCTCATTCCATCCTTTTGTTTATTCCCAGTGACATTATATATTTCACATGAAATTTCACATGTATTAGGTTTTTCGGTCGCCTAGGTATTTCAACATTGGCAGAATCAAATCAGATTTAAATCAGTGCGTCACAAGAAAGCAATGAACAATATGCCTGACATAATTTAATCTTGCCCCCTCTACCGTGTGAAGTTCAGCACCATCGTGGTCTATTTTCACTTTAATATTAATTTCTCTTGCAAATTGATTCAATCAGCTACGCGTAGCACATGTGCCTAATAAACGCAAATATTTGACATTTCTTCGAAAATGTAATCCTTGCTAGAAGGCATTTCGCTTCATTTACGACATTAATATCTTTGGAAAATGCACGAATGTCATATTTCCGATTTTCACCTGTAAACTATTACCGTTCCACCCAGTGAAATAAGAAACCAACATAAATGGCAACTTCCTATTAATGTTAAATGAAGTGTTCAAGTGTGTTGGAAGGCAACGAATAACTGGATTACTAAATCAATATGAGACTAATGTAGGATTTAATGAATCGATATTAAACTAATGGGGGGAAGCTCTTAATAACGAAGAAAAACATCATTTTCCAGTGTAACAGAACTTTGAAATATTTCTCAGCTTAGAAATTGAGGCCATTACGGAAATTACAGCTGTCACTCTTAATTCAGCGGAATGTGACATAATAATTGGTTATATCATTGGTTATTATTATTTATAATATTAGTTACTATACTGGTTATTATATTATTGCAAAATGTCCCAAAAATATTATTAGATTATGACATCATTCCGTAGCAGGCTTCTCTTTACTCTTTTACTCTTTTACTTGTTTCAGTCATTTGACTGCGACCATGCTGGAGCACTGCCTTTAGTCGAGCAAATCGACCCCGGGACTTATTCTTTGGAAGTCCAGCACTTATTCTATCGGTCTCTTTTGCCAAACCGCTAAGTGACGGGGACGTAAACACACAAGCATCGGTTGTCAAGCAATGCTAAGGGGACAAACACAGACACACAAACACACACAGACATACATATATATATATATATATATATATATATACATACATATATACGACAGGCTTCTTTCAGTTTCCGTCTACCAAATCCACTCACAAGGCATTGGTCGGCCCGGGGCTATAGCAGAAGACACTTGCCCAAGATGCCACGCAGTGGGACTGAACCCGGAACCATGTGGTTGGTTAGCAAGCTACTTACCACACAGCCACTCCTGCGCCTATATATTTCTTTCTCTTTTTTTTCGCGCAATATTTTAAGTTGGCGGACTGGAAGAAGCGTTAACACGTTGGTCAAAATGCTCAACAGTATTTCGTCCGTCTTTATACTCTGAGTAAAGTCATAACAAGATGTAGGTGTATGCATGTCTGTGTGTTGAGTTGTATATGTGTACGTGTGTGCATGCCTGAATACACCTCTGTGCCTCTGTGTATGTTTGTGTCTGCATCTCTCAGTTTTACATGAGGATTTATCTTATTCTCACCGTTATTTAACAGTTTAGCGGTAAAAGATAGATTAACTACGGAAGTCAAAGAAGTCTTTTTGAGTTTCTTTTCTCCGTAAAGCTTTCAAAGCCGTGCCTCAATATGGTTGCTTTGAAAAATACTGAACCCAGTAAAAAACGAAAAAGGAAATACTACTAATAATCCTTTCATCTAAAGGCACAAAGCCAAAACTTTTGGGCTGGGGGTTAGTCGATTATATAGACCCTAGTATGTAACTGGTACTTATTTCATCGACTCCGAAAAGTCGACCTAGACAGAATTTGAACTCAGACCATAAAGGCGGACGAAATACGTATTTCTTTACTACCCACAAGGGGTTAAACACAGAGAGGACAAACAAGGACAGGCAAACGTATTAAGTCGATTACATCGACCCCAGTGCGTAACTGGTACTTATTTAATCGACCCCGAAAGGATGAAAGGCAAAGTCGACCTCGGCGGAATTTGAACTCAGAACGTAACGGCAGACGAAATACCGCTAAGCAATTTGTCCGGCGTGCTAACGATTCTGCCAGCTTCTACGTCTTGGTATTATAAGTAATTGTCAAATTGTTAGTGACGCTAAAAGTCAAGAAGAGATCATTTCAAAAACTTCTAAATTTTCACACAAACGCACGCACTCTCACGCTCGCACTCACAGACACACACACCCATACCCACACAAACACATGCTTGAATTTATTTATGCATATACCTATGCATAATATACCAATATATATGTGCATATGTGTGAAAGACTGGATGGATATGAGTATGTGCCTGCTTATATTGGCCTGTATAAATTTCGTACATATTTTCTGCGCTAAAATAATTCCGATTGTGTATAATTTTTATGCATCCAGTATTGTATTTTGAAAATAGGTTTTTAATCTCCAACACCTTTTATCAATGTCTCCAGCCAAATAAAGTGTTGATATGAAGGTTTCATCTGTTGGAGATCGATACAATATTTCCCTAAACTAATACGTTATCTTCTTAAATATGAAATATGGATGTAAAGGAACTTCAGTTGGACTGATTTAATTGTCTGCTGCAACAGAATTGACATTCCAAGCACCAAATATGCCAGCGTAAATAGATTTTAATATAAGTTATATAATGTGTATACATACACACACAGGCACACACACAGGCACACACTCAGGCATACACATGTGCACATATACACACACATAGTCATATATATATATATATATATATTTTATATATGTAAACCACCTGAAGAATGAATGTAACTCGAAAATTTTAAGAATTGAACAGCCATGAAACGATCGTAGTGTTATATTAATTATCTTTTTTAATCATTTTGATATATATTTAAATAATATAAATTAATTAATCTTATGTATTGGCTTAAGTTTTTCATTTTATGATTTGCCTAATAGTGGTTTTATCTCTAATTTAATATAATATATATATATACATACATATACATATACATATATATATGTGTGTGTATACATGTATATATATATATATATATATATATAAAGAACGCAAGAGACAAAGACAGGTGAGGTAACAAGAAGGAGGTGTATTAGTTTGACGCTCAAGAAGAATGGAAAAGCCCTTGACATTTCGAGCCGACGCTCTTCAACAGAAAGGATTGAGAGCAAAAACAAAAAAAATGACAGAGAAAGAAAAAGGAAACGAAGAGGACAAAATGTGTAGGGATTAACGGTTGAACCTGCTGAAACGACCGAAAGAAAGTGGCTGATTGAAAGGCAGATAATAACGGTGATCCGGCTGAATAAGGGTACGCAAATGCGCGCGCGCGTGTGGATGTGAATGTGTATGTCTGAGAGAAGGCAAGTGCGTGTGAATGTATGTGTGGGCCTGTGTATGCATGTGGTAGTATGTGTGTAAGTAATGTGCTGCGTGTGCATGGGAACATGTGTATAAATAATCTAGTGCGTGCGTTGTGCGGAGTGATTGGCCTCGTACGGAGGGATGTGGGTTTTGTGCATTTGTGTGTGTGTGTGTGTGAAGGTGTGTATATTGTCTGTGTTCAGGCATGTTGTGTGCACGTGCATCGCGTGTGCTTTATGGAGCGAATACTGTGTGTTGTGGGGAATGCATAGAGGTGTGAGTTGAGATAGGGGTGACGAGAGTTACACACACACATAAATAGCTAGATATATATATATATATTATATATATATATTATATATATATAATATACTTATATATATATATATATATATATATATATAAATTGATAAATGGTGGGGTTGTGTTGACCGCACGTGGAGAAATGATAGGCAAGGAAAATTTATAAAAAGGCAGAAGGCGAAATGAAGGTAAATTTTAATGAAAATGGGTGTATGGAAAATTAAAAAATTTTTTTTAAATATATATATATATATTTTTTTTTTTTTTTCCATACACCCATTTTCATTAAAATTTACCTTCAATTTAGCATTCTGCCTTTTTATAATTTTTCCTTGCCTACATATATATATATATATAACGTAAAGTATAAAAGCCATCTCAACATGGCCAACCACAAAGTGGGGGTGAGATGGCTTTCATACTTTACGTTGTTGAGCGGTTACTGTTTACATCTCGCTCTCAGATTTAATAATGCCTATATATATATATATATATATATAGATATATATATATATGGAAGAATACATTCGCTTTATTAATATTTGCTATTATTCATATTAAAATCGGTGTCGTTCTGTCTCTTTTAGTGACGCAATTGCCGGTCTTGGAGTCTTGCTTTAACGCCTCGTTTTCTTCACATCATTATTTGTTATCAACCGACGAAGGTGATTTAAGAATTTTGTTCTTGGAAGTGTTTTTAGATATTTGGTGTAATTTTTGGTTGATTTCTAAGAGACACATTTAATTAAGTCAGCAATGCTGAGATACTTGACTTCACCATTTCCTTATCTAACGATGCAATTCGATAACCGCACAGAAATCAAAACTGTAACTATTAATGTTAGTTGGTTATTAGATTTCTTCTCAAAGCAAAGTCGAGATGTCTGAAAATTTTTCTCTGCTGAACACAATATATTCATATCAATTTCATTATTTAAATCATTTTCTGATCTTTATAAACAAACTACATTCTAATGGCAAATGCATAAAGAAAATAGAGACACAATTAAAAAAAAACATTAAAAAACAATAAAAATACGAACGGATATATTCTCTGAAAATGTCATACAATATAGGCGAATATGACGGCAGTATGTTCCGAAAGTCTCTGCTGAGTTAATACGGTAAAAGAAATTGATATTCTATTACTTGGATTAAAACTTATGCACAATAACCGAATCAAATCAATATTTATGAGACTTGTACATTATGTGCCTCCTAGTTGCATTAATAACACATATGTCGAAGATTGGATCTTGCAACTGCATTTATTGCTACGTTTGCCGAATACATTTGCAGCCTCTCTTCTTTTATTTATAGTTATGTG
Source organism: Octopus sinensis (assembly GCF_006345805.1). Taxonomy (NCBI): domain Eukaryota; kingdom Metazoa; phylum Mollusca; class Cephalopoda; order Octopoda; family Octopodidae; genus Octopus; species Octopus sinensis. The sequence continues at coordinate 6,742,302 of NC_043006.1, read as the reverse complement.
TAATTCAATGTGTAATAAAGGTAGGAAATTATATAATAAACTTTTGAGAAAGAATACGAATAGGAATAGGAAAGATTAACTGCTGAGATGCATTCTCTGTTAAAATAACGAGTTACCAGTTGGCCGAAGAAGCAAAATCAATAAGGAAAATGGAATCATAAAATAGTGGTATACTCAATGAAGAAATTGCTTTCCTTCAGTACCTTGCATAGTGTGGAAACCATAGCTTCAACTAATTCTTAGTAAACTTCTACTTTTGGAGGGAATATATGCGATGAGATTAGCTGAAAGCGCCATGTGCGGTTGATGTAGACACATTGATCAATATAATAAACAATACTAGAAACAAATGAGCGATGCGTGCACAGGTTTTACTGCTTAGTTAAGCGTACGCTTCCTAATGATTTGGTTTAACCCAGGGTTGGCCACATTGAGCATGATACATCTACTACTGTAGTTCGACATTGGCCTGTACATTTTGAGTTGAATCTAATTGTATCTTTCTCCAAGAATATTGCTCATCTATCTATCTATCTATCTATCTATCTATCTATCTATCTATCTATCTATCTATCGGCCTGACTTACTGTCTATATGTCTGTATGTCTATATGTCTGTCTGTCTGTCTGTCTATCTATCTATCTATCTATCTATTTGCCTGTCTGTCTGTCTGTGTGTGGTGGACTCGAGCGATAGGATTAGAGACAAACACTTACCTCTCTGGTCAATCGCTCATCAACTTTTTAAAGTACCACTTGAAAAGGAAGGTGAGAATGGAAAGGCAGGTTTTGTCTCGTGAAAGTTTCAAAAAAAGGTGGGTGAATGTGGCAAAGATGGTGCGTGCGAGTGACGAAACCACTTTGAGCATGATCCTGTAAATCGTAAAAGAGAGAGAGCACTTTGCTCTCATGTGTTTATTTCCTCCCTGCCTGAGGTTACCGTGGTCTTTTCTGTAGGCTTTTCTTACCACGGATGAACCTAATCTTGTTTGTTACTTTGAAAATTTTTTTTTTCTTTCTGTGAAACACGATCCCTTTTGATCGCTTTTTTTTCTTCCGATCCCTTTTGATCGAAATTTTACATTTGTTTCCTTTTTTTTCTTCTTTTTCCTTTTCCATCTCCGAAAAGAAAAGGTCTACATTTGTAATTGTCCCCTCAGTGTCCAACCCTGTGCGGCCAATAAAGAAAGTTATCTATCTATCTATCTATCTCTTTCTCTCTCTCTCTCTCTATCTATCTATCTACCTGTCTGTCTATCTATCTCTCAACATGTCTGTCTATCTGTCTATCTATCTATTTGCCTATCTGTCTCTCCATCTATCTATTTATCTCTGTCTATCTATCTGTCTGACTGACTGTCTATCTGTCTGTCTGTCTATCTATCTATCTATGTGCTTGTCTGTCTCTTCGTCTATCTATTTACCTCTATCTATCTATCTATCTGTCTATCTACCTATCTATCTATTTGCCTGTCTGTCTCTCTATCTCTCTATCTATCTATCTATCTATCTATCTATCTATCTATCTATCTATCTATCTGTTTCTCTATATCTCTCTCTCTCGTATCTATCTATATATATATATATATATATATCTCCCTATCTATCTAGCTGCCTATCTTTCTATCTATCTTTTTGTAATCTGTCTAGCTTCTTCTATACAAACATACACACATATATTTTTAAGCGCCAAAGAGAAAGAGAGATAGTAGAGGGAGAAGGAGAGAGAAAGCGAAAGAGGGAGAAGGAGAGAGAAAGCGAAAGAGGGAGAAAGAGAAAGAGAGCTGTATTAGTTCCAAATTCTGCGAATCACAGACACCACAAGGTTTGTAGTTGATTGCGATTGAACAGAGAGCTGAACGAACGCGAATAAATGGTGTATAAATTGTTGGCGAATATTTCTTTGATTTGCTTGGCAATTGAATGCACTCATGGCGGTTAAATTTTCTGATGCAGGGAATTGTTTCATATCTATTTTCATATATATATATATACATAGCTACAGAGATACTTAAATGGATAAAAACAGAGATAAATAGATAGCTAGACAGATAGATAAATATATTATTTATATATATATATATATATATATATTATATATATATATGTGTGTGTGTGTGGTGTGTGTGTGTGTGTGTGTGTGTGTGTGTGTGTGTGTGTGTGTGATCATAATCAAACCTTGCCTTGACGAACCTTGCCTTGGCAAACATTTTCTGTCTGTTTTGCTAGAAAGAGGTAGAAACTGATCAGTCCGGGATATATCGTTAATGGTAAATGTTTTTGATTTTCACTCTCTCCATGAATTTATCCCTCTTTGTGTCTCTAGCACTAAGCTTCTTTATTTTGGAGCCTTTTATTATATTTATATATATATATATATATATATATATATATATATATATATATATATATACAAAATTTAGAGGATTGACCACTAAAAGTGGACAGCCTGTATGCTAGATATAGACGTCAAAATCGCCATTTTCCACGGAGAATGTAGATAAAAAAATAAGAAAAAGAATATATATGTATATATATATATAGC
>NC_043006.1:6732258-6737258 GCF_006345805.1 Octopus sinensis | reverse complement strand
AGGCATTATACATACATGCCAAACGCTAAGAGGGACAATAGTAGTCATTCTACCAAAAATATTACTAATCCCACCGAATGCAATTTTTCAAAGTAAGACATTTAAAAAAATATAGACCTGTATCACAGTGATTTCATACTTACGTACTCATCAGCAGGCCTGAATGTATTATAAATACATTTATAATATTTATACATTATTTTACATTATTTATACAATATTTATACATTTATAATATTTATAATACATTCAGGCCTGCTGAGAGTACGTAGTATGAAATCACTGTGATACAGGTCTTATTTTTTTTTTAAATGTCTTACTTTGAAAAATTGCATTCGGTGGGATTAGTAATATTTTTGGTAGAAATGACTAATTGTCCCTCTTAGCGTTTGGCATGTATGTATAATGCCTTCTGGCACGTATGTATAATGCCCTCTATATATAAATTAATATGTTCTAGAAATAATTATTTTCGAAATTTTTCTCTTAGAGGTTTTTACGCTATCTACCTGACAATTTCTTGTTAAGTTTTCCTTATTAAGTAGTTGTCCTTAATTGCTATATATATATATATATATATTGTTTATTTTGGAATGGTCATATTGTCAGTTTAGCCAATAAAAACACAGGCACTATATATTTGGTGTTATTTTGCTTCAGTGTTATTTATTTTTTACATTAATCTTAATCTTATTTCGGCCAGAGTTCTTTCGTCACACTCCTGTGACCGCATCAGTGGTCCTTTTTTTCTTCTTACTTATTTGTGTCTCTCCTTACTAACCGTCAACCATTTTGTATTTCTATTGTATGTCTTCATTTGCGCATGCTTATATCTCTATGTGCGTCTATGTTTATTTAGTGTGTGTATGTGGGGGGATGCCTGTTATATTTGTATCTTCTGTTTATATATATGTTCATGTAACTTGTATTTTGTTGTTTTTGTTTATTCTTATTTTGTTCATGTGTTTACATCCACTTATTATTATCATTACATATGCTTGTATGTATGTATGTATGTATAACAACAATACTAGTAATAATAATAATAAATCGAATCGAAAAAAAATCGAAAAAAATAAATAAATATATATATATAGTTATTTATTTCTATTAGTTTATTTATCTGTGTATTTATTATGTTTTCAGGATCTTCTATCGTCATATGTTGTGGTGTGTGTTAGTGCTCCATTCTAGTTTTCTGTTCAGGCTAGGTTTATTTTCTATTATGTGTTTAGCTTCTGTAATTTGTCTAATTGTTGCATCTGTTCTATGTGTGGACAATATTTTAATTTCTATCTTATTGATTGATCCCCCGTGTTCCTGTTCAGCATGTTGGTACAGAATCGATGAGCTTTTACCTTCCTTAAGTTGTCTCCAATGTGCGTTTACCCGCTCTCCTATGCTTCTTGCCGTTTCCCCTACGTATGTCGTTGTCTTGTTACTGCATCGTCCCTCTATACATCTTATACTATAGACTACATTTCTGGCTTTACAGTTTGTTTGTGGGCTAAATCTACATACAGTACAGTACTTATCCGTACAGGGGGTTCTACTAAAAGGATAGGTTCTACCAATTATAGATTTGATAGGGTTGCCTGGCTTTTCAACAACCTTAATTCTTAGCTTGTCAAACCTTAGTTTGTCTAGGGTCCTTCTAAAGCGGTACGCCAGTTCACCTCCAGGGGTGGTGTCAACGAACATGACACTCTGGTATTTATGGCTATCATACCAAGAGTTAGCCTTCCCTGTTTTCTTTTTTGTCCTTTCTATAGTGTTCCATTAAGCAAGATATAAGTTAGAAGTTATGTAACCATCTAAGGGATAGATATATCCGTAGGCTCTCCTGGTGTATTGCCGCATTATAAGCTATACGGTAGTAGGTAATATAAGGGTAAAACCGTGGTTTAATATATATAGAGAAGATAAGAAATGGAGCAAGAATTAACAATAAGAAGTGAATCACTGGTGTTTAAAATTCATTACTTAATTGAATTTGGAACATTTACAGCTGTTTCTGTTTAGGAAATTGGAGTAAATTTACATTTAGCTCGTTACATTTGATAAACATTTATAAGAAGTAGGATAGCCATAACAAGTATGCATTTGATATTTTGATCAACCACGGTTGATGTGTAACTTCATAGCAAAAACAATAAAGACAAGTTCATTTAACAGTGGTAAACTGCAGCGGTGAGCTGGCAGAAACGTTAGCACGCCGGGCGAAATGCGTAGCCGTATTTCGTCTGCCGTTACGTTCTGAGTTCAAATTCCGCCGAGGTCGACTTTGCCATTCATCCTTTCGGGGTCGATAAATAAAGCACCAGTTACGCATTGAGGTCGATGTAATCGACTTAATCCCTTTGTCTGTCCTTGTTTGTCCCCTCTATGTTTAGCCCTTGTGGACAGTAAAGAAATATATATATATATATATATATATATATATATATGACACTAAAATTGAGTGATCATAAGGACTATTCCATAATATTAATGCGTAAGTGGGAGGTGAGCATAGATTATTTTAAATTTATGATTTATATACTCTTATCGCAGCAATGAACTGTCGCTTCCTCCTATTACAAAATTATCCATTATTTTTACAACACAAGATTCTATTTTTAAACATACCTACATGCTTAAATGTGTTTGGTTTAGCAATACATGTTTGCGTGTTTATGCATGTTTGTTTCCGCGTGTGTCTGTATCTGTATTTGTAACTTTATGCGCACATTTGCAAGTGTGAACTGGTGCGTGCTCATGCGTGCAAGGCCATCAATGGGTGGGCTTTGTAATCGAGATCGTATATATCTGCGTGGGTTCGTCCAATCTTCCATTAAAATTTATTGCACACAACAAAACAATTTCTACATTCATGGCATTAATTCGATGGGAAGTCCTTTTAGAATAATGCATCATTGTGTTCCCAGGCTTTTGCTATCAACGCATCAACTGCGGTGCAAATGATGATATTCGCAGTTTACATATGTGTATGTGTGCACTTGTGAGCCTACACACACATACATGCATATTAACATAATCATGATCATCATCATCATCATCATCATTACTATTATTGTTGTTGTTATTCCTAGTGCGTCTATCGATCACATATGCAGTAGGTCGACAGCAACGGGACAAATGGATAATATTGTTGATTACATTAAGATAGATTCCGATCAATGCTGTATAGCAGACTATAACGCAATCCGTTGCTGCCTTCGCTCGGTATATGCATTGGAATGGCTTGTATACGCCGTGTGCAAAACTGTCCTTGATTTTCTGTGCGTAATGGCTACTGGTCACGACATTAATGTTAGTCTGGAATTAGCTTTGCGGACATTCGTCGCTACACCCACACAAACAGTCGCATAGATATACCGTTTAACTAAGTTTTCATTGTTTCTGCATCTACACAACATATTCTCGCACAATCATACACGTATATCATATACATGTATATATACACACACAGACACACAGACACACGCATACATATATATTGGAGAAATTACTAGAAATACAAGTTTGTATTATTTGTTCCTATCTACGTTTGGCTTTTATCTTTTATCTCTTACTTCATTTAGCCACTAAACTGCAGACATGCTGGAGCGCTACATTGAACAATTTGTTTTAAAGCTTGGTGCTTATTCTATCGTTTCTGTTTGATCGAACTGCTAAGTTACGGGGGCGTAAACGCACGAACACCAGTTGTCAATCGGTAGTGGGGGACAAACACAGACATCCCCCCAGACACTCACACACACAAACACACAAACACACAAACACGCACACACAAACACACATACATACACGCACACACAAGCATATTCACAAGCACCCGTACATATACACACACATGTACATATACACACACACACACACTTACACACACACACACACACACACACACGTACATACACATACACATACACGCACCCACATATATCAGGCTGGGCAAAAACGTAAAATTCATCACAATATATTTCAACAACTCGGAAATTTTATATATCAAAAGCAATACCATTACAATCAACACATTTTTGGCAACGAGTTACAAGTTTGTTTATTCCGCTAATAAAAAAAAATCTGGAGTTCTGGAGTTGATGAACTCTTTGAACACACTTTCAGCATCTGTTTGATTTTTTAATTCCTTCACTCGCAGGAAACCATCGAGGTGCTCGGAAAAGCGGTAGTCGGTAAGAGAAAGGTCTGAAGAATACGCTGCGTGTGGAAGATCTTTGTAGCCAAGTCCCCTCAACTTCTGGAGCGTCATTACCGAAAGGTGTGGTCGAGCATTGTCATGAAGAATGATTGGCCCTATTCTGTCGACCTGTCTGGGACAGTAGCATTTTTTCGTTCATTTTGATAATTTCATGGCAATATGTTTCTGCACTAATGGTTTTACTCGGTTTTAAGAAGTTACAGTGGTTAAGTCGAGTAGTACAACACCAAACGGTTGCTATAACCTTCTTTTTGAAGAGATCGGGTTTAGGGAAGTTTTTCGGTGCTTCATTTTGGTCCGAATTTGCGAGGAACGTGTTTTTTTTATTGTGCAGAATCCACTTTGCATCACAAGTTACAATACCGCTGAGAAATGGATCGGTTTCATTACGGAGAAGAAGCGACGAGCAAATTTCATATCTGTGCATTTTCTGATTTTCATTCAAATCGTGTGGTACCCATTTGTTGAGCTTTTTTGACTTTCCGATCGCCTGCAAATGGTTGCAGGCAGTTTTCTGGCTAACTTGAAGTTTTTTTTTGCCAGTTGTCGAATGGTTTTACGTGAATCTTTCTCAATAACGGTCTTTAATTAACCATCATCGATGACAGAAGCAAACGTCATCTCTGCGCCTACCTGTCTATCTATTTATCTATCTATCTATCTATCTATCTATCTATCTATCTATCTATCTATATATATATATATATATATATATATCCCTCTATCTATTTAGCTATCTGTCTGTCTGTCTATATATCTATATGAGTGTTTATGTGCG
>NC_043006.1:6707258-6727258 GCF_006345805.1 Octopus sinensis | reverse complement strand
GATTCTCACTTATACCTATGCACACATGTATATACATACAACACACATACAAACATATATACATATACATACACACATACATACACACACATATATATACATATATATACACTTACCCATACACATACATATACATATCTACACATACACATATATGTATACATACACACACTCATCACATGCATACACGTATACACCATGTATATATACACACAACGACCTCACATACATATACGCACAGAAAATATATATACACATACACACACATACTCACATACACGCATACACACACATATCCACACAAACACATGCACACACAGCACACTAGTCCCTATATACACATATATACACATACCCACACATATACACACACATACATACATTACATACATGTATATATATACATATGTGTACCTATGCAACCCTACACAACACATATATATACACATACAAATACAGACCCATTCCCTAATTTAATTTTATTATCTTCGTTTATTACTTTTGTTATCTTTGGCCGCTTGGTCACAAACATCTTGGCTATGACAGCCAGTCCATTATCTGTCTACTGGAAAACAAGCACTCATTCACTCACGCACACTCTTTAGCACGTACTCTCACTCATTCGTACACTCATACACATACACGCAACGCACGCGTTATATTCATACATACATCCATCTACATACATTCACGTATATACACATACGTACACGTACCTACAGATTTATGTCTACACTCTTAGAAGGCTAGTCTATATATATACACCAATAAATATAAATACACACACATACATATACACCTACATACAAATACATACATGTATATATATATATATATATATATATATATATATATATATATATATATTCACATATATATATACACACATATATACACATACACATACATACACACACATACGCATACCCACACATATACATATATAGACACTACACGCACATACACATGTACATGCGTACCCATACACACACACACGCGCGCGCCCATATATACACATAATACACACATGCGTAAAGTATACATATATCTATGCTTACACATACACACACACACACGCGCGCCTCCTTATATTCATACTTACATGCATACTCAAAAATAAGTAAATAGTAAAATATATATACGCGCAGTTATTCGTACATGCGTACTCAAAAAATAAATAAATAATAAATATTATATATATATATATATATATATATTATATATATATATGTGTGTAAGTTTATATGTATGTCCCGTCTATATGAATAGGTAACTGCACGTACATATACTTAATATTTATTATTTATTTTTTGAGTACGCATGTACGAATAACTGCGCGTATATATATTTTACTATTTACTTATTTTTTTGAGTATGCATGTAAGTATTGAATATAAGGAGGCGCGTGTGTGTGTGTGTATGTGTAAGCATAGATATATGTATACTTTTACGCATGTATGTACTTATGTGTATATGGATGCGCGCGTGTGTGTGTGTGTGTATGGGTACGCATGTACATGTGTATGTGCGTGTAGTGTATATATATGTATATTGTGTGTATGCGTATGTGTGTGTATATATGTGTATGTGTATATATGTGTATATATATATGTGAATATATATAATATATTATATATATATACATGTATGTATTTTGTATGTAGGTGTATATGTATGTGTGTGTATTTATATTATTGGTGTATATATATAGACTAGCCTTCTAAGAGTGTAGACATAAATCTGTAGGTACGCGTACGTATTGTATATACGTGAATGTATGTAGATGGATGTATGTAATGAATATAACGCGTGCGTGCGTGTATGTGTATGAGTGTACGAATGAGTGAGAGTACGTGCTAAAGAGTGTGCGTGAGTGAATGAGTGCTTGTTTTCCAGTAGACAGATAAATGGACTGGCTGTCATAGCCAAGATGTTTGTGACCAAGCGGCCAAAGATAACAAAAGTAATAAACGAAGATAATAAAATTAAAATTAGGGAATGGGTCTGTATTTGTATGTGTATATATATGTGTGTATGTGTAGGTTTGCATAGGTACACATGTATATATATACATGTATGTATATGTGTATGTGTGTGTATATTGTGTGTATGTGTATATATGTGTATATAGGGACTATGGGCTGTGTGTGCATGTGTGTGTGTGGATTTGTGTGTGTATGCTTGTATGTGATATGTGTGTGTATGTGTATATATATTTTTTTGTGCGTATATTATGTGAGGTCGTGTGTTATATATACATGTTGTATACGTGTATGCATGTGAGTGTGTGTATGTATACATATATGTGTTATGTGTAGATATGTTATGTTGTGTAAGTGTATATATATGTTTATATGTGTGTGTATGTATGTGTGTATGTATATGTAATATGTTTGTATGTGGTGTTATGTATGTATACATGTGTGCATAGGTATATGAGAATCTCATTTACCTAAAACTCTATTCCCCCTTTTTTTTTATATATAGGTTCTTTTTTATATAGGTTTTTTTATTTTTTTATTTTATTTTTTATTTTTTTATTTTTTTATTTATCTTCTATCTAATTTAACACTGACTCCTTGACCACTCCCCCAAGTATGATATTTTGCGCTATGCCGACCCCCAAAAAAGTCCCCCACCAACACCCCGTTAAACCTGCCTAAATGTATAAATGCCAATACAATTCTTGTTAACTAGCTTCCTGAAGATTTCTCTTGAATGAAACAGTTCTAGTCCTGTAGAAGCCCTTCTATATTAAATTAATTTTACTCTGCTATGTATTGAGTACCTTATTTACTGTGGTTAACCCGAATCAACCCGGGACCTACATATATATATATATATATATATATATATATATATATATATATATATATATATATATATATATATATATATATAATATATATATATATATATATATATATATATATACATATATATATACTGCGATATTTTCCAGTGATAACATTGTTTTTGAATGTGATGTTTTTGAAAGCCTCTATGCAATGGAAGATAAAAATCACCTCAGTAGGTGGTAGCATGGAAGCCAGCACCGTTCAGCCTTCTTAAGCATTATCACAGGTAGATACACACACCCAGCCATAGGCTTTGGTGAGATCTATCGCCTCGAGTATAGAAGAAGCCGTGTACAAACGTTCACTGGTAATGCAATTAGATGCCCAGCTGAATAAAATCCCTTACACGAAAAAAAAAAAAAGATTTCAGAGATGCAGCACGGATTTTTGTCAGTGAACAGGTCGCGGATTTTAGCGACGAAAATATTTTGACAAATTAAACTTAAATGTTGAAGTGAATCGAACGGCTTTTGTGTGTTTCTTAAATGGTTTATAAACACCTTCCACGCTGCAATTGTTTTCGTTTCAGCACACGATCTCAGATCAAATCACTTGCTATGCGAGTACATCTCCGTAAAAAAAGATTTATATTAACATAACCATCTGCATAATATGCTTAAGTTAGATATATCGTTGAAAAGCAGTTTTCGTGAGATAACATCTGATATGGAGGTGCTGTTTTAAAAACCCAATATATTTTGAGGTGTGACAAACGCCGTACTCGCAACGGCTGCCGGAAATGCTAGATGCATTTTGGCCTAGTTAGGTTTATAAATAGTGTGTACTCAGATCTAATCTTACGTGTAGAAGCGATCATCACCCATGTTATGCATTTAATAGTGAACATATCATTCAGTTGTACTGGGAATTAATGTTTGACTATATCAAAACCATTATACACATTAGAATCATTATGAAATTAAAATAGCAGAACTAGGCACAACAAGGCAAAACACGGCTGGCATGAAAAACTTTGCTGGTATGACTTCACCAGAGGGCGCACACTCTCCTACCCTGATGTAATCTCCAGGGATACAGGCATCCAGCAACAGGACCTCCGTAATGCTATGATGGACCGTGAAGTCTGGCGCAACATGGTAAATTCCATTGTCTCGACCACGGTCGAACAATGATGATGATGATGATGACTTCTCTGATCACTTCATCAGTTCTGGGTGCAATGACATTACTTCCTGAATCTTTAGGAAAGTCTGCATGACCATTTGTTCCAAGCTTTGCAATGCTTTGTGGATATATATGAATTCTTTGTTCTTGGTGAAGATGAATGTGTCTTTGATATATCTGAATATGGTGTATTTAACAATATGGTATTTACCATTACTGGTGATTATTGAAAACTTTACCTTCTACACACACACTAACGCATATTGATATATGTGGGCGTCTGGTTATTTATGTGGTGTGTGTGTGTATGTGCGCGCGTTCATGCGTATGTCACCGTCACCGTGACCGACCAGGTTATCAGATGTTGCTACACATCGCTGGTCACAATGCGCTTCGCATTGTTTTAGCCTTCAAATGACGCAGGCCAACAGAAGAAAGAGTGAGAGAAAGTTGTGGCGAAACAGTACAGCAGGGCTCGCCACCACCCCCTGCCGGAGCCTCGTGGAGCTTTAGGTGTTTTTGCTCAATAAACACTCACAACGCCCGGTCTGGGAATCGAAACCACGATCCTACGACCGCGAGTCCGCTGCCCTAACCACTGGGCCATTGCGCCTCCATGTGTATGTATGTATGTATGTATGTAAGTAATTACTTATATCATCTTTACCCGGAAACATATTAACTTTTTCCTGCAGTATTCCGAGAGCCGGTCTATCTCCATTACAAAGAAAGTAATGCATTTTTTGAGCCCCTAGATTGCTATGGTGTGAGACAATTCCCTATCTTTACGACCACTGAAATATATTGGATTTATAATGAGGTTAAAATAAATAGGAAGACTAGGCAATAAGGCAATAACTGGAAACATGAGGTTGGTTGATTACGAAGAATGTGCTTGAGAAGAGTACCTTTGTTTGTTGTGCACCTTGGGCTTTCTTAAAGTCTGAATTTTCATTAATTGATCAATTAACTGATCGATCGATCGATCATGGTATAGCAGTATTCATGGGTGAGAATATTTATCCGAAGACGATTCAGATGGTGACACGTTGATTTTTGAACATGTGACGTTTAGTGTTAATAAAATAGACTTCTGTTATGCATAGTACAGGGACGACGATGTTTAACTGTATTGCATTGGTATTATGCATGGCTCTGAAAATAATGGTTCTTGATATTTCAATATGTAGCCAAACTTCAGCTCGGTAATCTGGAGATTGGAGAGCTTTCCTCTTTCGATTTTTATCTAATTGTCAGAGTAATTTCATCTTGTATACATTATGTTTTATTAAGGTGTTCCAATGATAAAGGGTCTTTGCTGAAATCTTCTTCAATAAAATAAACTTTGGTAACACGGATATATTTTGTACGTGTAGTTATTCATAAAGAAGTGGAGGCGCAATGGCCCAGTGGTTAGGGCAGCGGACTCGCGGTCGTAGAATCGCGGTTTCGATTCCCAGACCGGGCGTTGTGAGTGTTTATTGAGCGAAAACACCTAAAGCTCCACGAGGCTCCGGCAGGGGATGGTGGTGATCCCTGCTGTACTCTTTCACCACAACTTTCTCTCACTCTTTCTTCCTGTTTCTGTTGTACCTGTATTTCAAAGGGCTGGTCTTGTCACCCTCTGTGTCACGCTAAATATCCCCGAGAACTACGTTAAGGGTACACGTGTCTGTGGAGTGCTCAGCCACTTACACGTTAATTTCACGAGTAGGCTGTTCCGTTGGTTGGATCGACCGGAACCCTCATCGTCGTAACCGACGGAGTGCTTCCATCCATTCATAAAGAATATAAAATTATTGGTCGTGATGGTGTTATACTCTTAATCATAATTTTAAACATTTATATGAACAATAGACGTAGGAGTGGCTCTGTGGTAAGTAGCTTGCTTACGAAGCACATGGTTCTGGGTTCAGTTCCACTACGTGATACCTTGGGCAAGTGTCTTCTACTATAGCCTCGGGCCGACCAAAGCCTTGTGGATGGATTTAGTAGACGGAAACTGATAGAAGCCCGTCATATATATGTATATATATATATGTGTGTGTGTCTTTGTTTGTGTGTGTGTGTGTGTGTGTGTGGTGTTGTGTGTGTGTCTGTGTTTGTCCCCCAACATCGCTTGACATCCTATGCTGGTGTGTTTACGTCCCCGTAACTTAGCGGTTCGGCAAAAGAGACCGATAGAATAAGTACTTGGCTGACAAAGATTAAGTCCTGGGGTCGATATGCTCGACCTAGGCGGTGCTCCAGCGTGGCCACAGTCAAATGACTTAAAACAAGTAAAGAGTAAAAAAGTAAATCGTGTAGTATTATTGTACATCGCATGTTTCTTCCCATACACAAGCTAAAAATCCAATCTCCTCTCTGTCTTTAAATTTCGAGAACATTTGACCATAGATTTCTTACTAGTCTGAAGCAAGTATAGAACGATCGCCATCTTATATGTATGTATATTTTCATTCTTCAACGAACTGAACACGTAGTTTTGATGATTGCAAGAAGATTAAAGTAGAAATATTAATATAGTTACTGTAGTTATTGATTATTAAAAGAGTATCTGTTGTAATTCACTTTCGAATCAGAATCTGAGCATTATATTATAGTATAATTATATGTTAATATAAGTGTAGATACACTATTGTGTAGGCGCAATGGCCCAGTGGTTAGGGCAGCGGACTCGCGGTCATAGGATCGCGGTTTCGATTCCCAGACCGGGCGTTGTGAGTGTTTATTGAGCGAAAACACCTAAAGCCCCAAGAGGCTCCGGCAGGGGATGGTGGTGAGCCCTGCTGTACTCTTTCACCACAACTTTCTCTCACTCTTACTTCCTGTTTCTGTTGTACCTGTATTTCAAAGAGCCAGCCTTGTCACTCTCTGTGTCACGCTGAATATCCCCGAGGACTACGTTAAGGGTACACGTGTCTGTGGAATGCTCAGCCACTTACACGTTAATTTCAGATGGTGACACCCTCGTCGTCGTAACCGACGGAGTGCTTCCATTATATCTCAAAACACGGAGTTACAATAGCAGCTGGAACCTATTTAATCGTATAGCCAGTCATTCATTAATAAATAACTAACAAAACTAACCAAAAATAAGTATTACATGATGATAATGTATTGCGCCTAAAACCATCATTTGAAGTAGATTTTGCAAGTTCAAAATTTTTACAATCTCTGCTATGCTGTAACAGTACGTTAGACGTACATTTTATGCGAGATCCACTCGAGTGAAATATATGATACCATAATTAATGAAAATACTTATATAATTAACGTAGATGAATATGAAAATATTCTCATTAATAAGTCCAGTTCGAATATTTAGAAAATATTTTATTCAATTAAGCATTTTAATAAATTAGATATTTCGTAGTTAGACATTCTACAGTCTATGCTATATTATTATGCTGCACCATTTCGCCTGTAGCGTCAATGAAATTTATAATTAATCTACTGTGTGTATATACATATATATATATATATATATATATATATTATATATATAATATATATTTATATATATATATATATATATGAATTCTACATATATAATTTATATATGCATATATGTATGTATCTATCTACCTACCTACACCTACACACACACACACACACATATATATATTATATATATAAATATATATATATATATATATATATACATAATCATATATATATGTATATATGCTTATGTCTTTTACATGTGCGGGAATTCGTTGACTTTCCTCAACTAATGGCTGTTATTGAAATAGACTTGAGAGTAATCTTTAAGAAATATGCACAAATATATTTTTCTTTTCTAATGTTAGAGTTGAGATAAATCTGTGCCGAGTGCTGCGAGCTAAAACAAACACCTGCTTAGTACACAGGATAATGAATTCAATCCAACATAACATGAAACTGATCATTTACAAATTCCCTTCCGTGTAATTTAAACCGGTCTATCTTCGAATCAATATTGTAGTTTCTGAATTTGGCACAGTAAGAACGGCATAGCTCAGCATAGTATATCTTAATCACATTACTAGGAATGTATGTGTTTAAGATATAATCGCAATTCTTATTTACTGAAGTCGAAATTCATTTTGAGATCCATTTCTGAAGAGCCTTACAAGATGTCGGCATAAAGTTAACATGGTTGGATTTTCCCATATCTTTATATATAAAAGTGAGGTTGTGTGCTGTCTGTCTCCTACGATTTAGATTCCTAACTACTCCCACATTTTGCAGTGCAGTTTAACCAAAACCGGGTATCTTATGGTCATGATTCATATCGAGCCCTTCTGGGTATTAGCGCGCGTCTACGATGAGTCTACGATTTAAAAAAAAAATTTACCATCAGTTTTCCCATTTTTAATGCATTTTTGGCATATATAAGGGAAGTAACTCTCTAAAAATTTATTATTAAATCTCAGAACGTAAAAAGCTACAGCAACACCCCCCCTTTGTGGTTAGCCATATTGAGGTGGCTATTATACATTACATCTCTAAAAATGCTTATATAGCTATTTCCCTTACAAACCCGAGCAACGCCGGGCGATACTGCTAGTTGAGTCTAAAAGAACTGAGTATACGTTCTTAAGTTTGTATGCGTGTAACATGATAAATTTCATGATTATCATAAAAAGGAAGGATGAATTGAACGGAGAAACAATTTAAGAGAAATAGAAATAGAGAAATAGAAGTGAACATATAGCTTCAGTTGTGTTGTTAATTGCTGTTTGGTTGAATTAAAACCTTTATACGCATTAGAATCATCATGGAATTAAAATAGCAGAACTAGAGTCAACAAGGTCCAGCTCGCGTGGCATGAAAGACATTGCTGTTATGACTTCTCTTATCTTCCATTAAGTCTAGACTAGCACTATGGCCCGGCAACGCCGGGTCATAGTGCTAGTGCATGCATATACAGCTGTGTACGTGCGCACATACACGCGACTACTGTCCCAATTTCTGACCAATCACATACAACTAGCTGGCATTCAATTGGCGTATCAAGTTTCGGGCATTTTGATTGGGTTTTGGATGGAAAATTCACTTCTATTGATTTTTCAATGGCTTTGCGGGGTAACTGGGGAAATGTAAAGATGTGCACGACCACCTAACTGAAAAATTGTGGATTTGTATAAAGGATTCACACACACAGACATTTTGCCGTTTATATATAAAGAGATGCAAAAATTTTTAATTCTGACGCCTTCATCAATGACTTTAGGAAAGTCTATCGGACCATTTCTTCCCTACTTCGCAATGTATTGTGGGTATATATTTCTCTGTTCTTGGTGAAGATGAATGTGCCTTAGATATATTTGAATAAGTTGTAATTTAACAATATGGTATTTACCATTACTGGTGATTATTGAAAACTTTACCATCTACACACAAAAATACATATAGATATGTGTGTGCTTCTGAGCATTTATGCGTGCGTTTTTGTGTTCTGTCACGGAGCTGCACATTAAATATCAATTCTGTGAAAATGAAGTTATTGAGAATTTCCGTATAACTGTATTCCTGTAGATTTATTTTAAATCTATCATGCGTCCAACTCATTTACCTTGCTATCATTCTGTCCATCTCTGTGTTGAGACATATATACGTAACTAAATAGATATACTGCTGTGTAGTTACATAGGTAGAAAACAAGAGCTATATTCACACATTTGGTGATCAATATGTACGTCTGTTAATACATCTATACGTACATAGAGACAAATATGGATATACAGTATAATAACAGAGACTGATAATTGCATGGAAATGAATAGCTATAGTTAGTCTCTCTCTCATTCACTTTCACTGCAGTCACCCCGTTCCTTTCTCTCTCTTTTTCGCTATCCATTTCTTACTCCTACCGTTTCTCTGTTTCGCTCTCTTTTTCAGCAAGCTAAACGGCTGGAATCGGGACAATATTGTACATATTTGATGTTTGACAATTCAATCACTATTAACAATAGCGAGTCAATAAAATGTCGCCATCTTTTGTATTTCGTTTTGGTGGAGTAGACAGCAGGGCTACGTGTGTATTTTTCGAATAATGTAACAAACAGGCTGGACAATAAGACGTTGCAAGTATCTTAGATCTGTTTCGTGATATTAATCAGTGAAAGCTGCAATGAAAATAAATATACAATATATTATATTAATTTTGCATTTTGAATAGCACTTTCATGTGTAATGTTAACACGAATGTTGAAGAGAGGCAACATAACCTTAAAATGACGTAGCTTTTTAATAAACTGTTGGCATTATAAAAGAAAAACATTTTTAGTACGTAGTTTTACTGAGGATCTACAGCGTGTTATAATACGATTTTGCTTTTCACTACTAAATATTTTCCCAATACATACTCTTTACTCTCTTTTACTCTTTTACTTGTTTCAGTCATTTGACTGCGGCCATGCTGGAGCACCGCCTTTAGTCGAGCAAATCGACCCCGGGACTTATTCTTTGTAAGCCCAGTACTTATTCTATCGGTCTCTTTTTGCCGAACCGCTAAGTGACGGGGACGTAAACACACCAGCATCGGTTGTCAAGCAATGCTAGGGGGACAAACACAGACACACAAACACACACACACACATACATATATATACATACATATATACGACAGGCTTCTTTCAGTTTCCGTCTACCAAATCCACTCACAAGGCATTGGTCGGCCCGGGGCTATAGCAGAAGACACTTGCCCAAGATGCCACGCAGTGGGATTGAACCCGGAACCATGTGGTTGGTAAGCAAGCTACTTACCACACAGCCACTCCCGCGCCTATTGCGAATTTAAATAAAATTATTCTTTATTTAAATTAGATTTTATTTAATTTGGCATTTATGAATTTGCTATATAGTAATGTGCCATTTGGTTCTAGAAGTAAGGTTATTCCAATTATTCCAATGAGAAAGATGACAAAATAATGTTTGCCTTATAGACCAAACAGTAAATTGAAAGTAATATATCAAGGCTATAGGCAGTAGGAACACTTTATAATTACCGAACAACACTTGTCCGCTACCCAGGCAAATGGTGCTCTACAAAACTAAATCGAGTACGCTGATTTCGAATCCTGTAGCATGTCTGGATTTTGAGTTATTCGCATAATTATATATTAATACTATATTAGAATCAGGAATAATTAAGTTCAAGTTAAAAGTTATTATAATAGTATATTAGTACTGTGTATAGTAATTTTATGTTCAAGGCAAGTAGTATTATAATATAATGGTATATAGTATATTTATGTTAAGGGAATGCTCACTTTATTTTTGATATGCTCAACTCAGAAATGTTTGAGACACTTGCTCTTGCGCTTTTGCATCGTGCTGGTCTCTCGTTGTAGGAACCAGCAGCAGTCAACCATCATGTGTAGATTGAACTGGCTTTGGTACCTCGTTTCCATCTCAGATATGTCCTGGTGGAGCCTCGCCCCATGCTCGTCAGTAAGGGCATCAGGGTTCGTTGGAAAACTATCAAGATGATTATGCAAGAAGTGCATTTTAAGGGACATTCGGCATCCTATTCTTTCATACGCTGTTAGCATGTTGTTTATTAAACCAGCTTAGTTTTCAATTATATGATTTCAGTATTGTTTAATTTCTTTTAAAATTACCTCTCCTATGAAATGTTTATATAAAACTGTCTCGTTTGTGATATATTTACCTGAAGCTGTCTCTTCTGTGAAATATTTACAGAGCAATGGATGTGCGTGTTTGCTTTAAACTTGAGTTAGAAGTCTCAGCTGAGTACCCTTGGGATCAGTAAAATTTGAATTAACACATTTTCAGTAAGCATCCATTCTAATTCTTAACAGGTTGTATCTTATTTTCACTTCAGTTATTTCTGTTCTTTAGTTTCTTTAACTTTGTAATGCATTGGACTTCGTCCCATCCACATACACCATATAATTGTCAAAGATGACAACATTATTTATGAACCATCTATTACATTTACGAGTTATTTCAAATGTCCGATTAACAATCATCACCATCTCTTTCAGTATCATTGTCCTCAAGTTTCATCAAGTTCTTCCGGAATATCCATCAACTTACGGGACATCAATTCACCCTCTGTCCACTTGGGTTCCATGATTCCAACTTCTATTGTCCATCCACCTCCTCCGTCTCGTCTAAGCACTGAAGGCTTTGCAATGTTCCCTAGCTTCTATATCTTGGTCTGGAAGTTGCTGCGTCGAACACGCTTAGATTTTGTGAAATCATCCTTTCCACCGCACTATGATCGTAAGGTTTTTGAACTGTAATGTTTTCACCTTTTCCCTCCTATTTTGACCATACAGCACACATGTGAACCTCTCCAGTTCATTCATCACCTCCTCGTCGACTTTCCAAGATTCCTATAACTTGGAGAACGCTTTCTAGAATGATTCATCTGCTTCAACAACTTTTAGCCCCTTCACTTTCAGTTGTAAAACCACCAAGTGTTGATAGCTTCAATCTTATTAATTCCGTTTAATTTCAACTTAAGGATCAGGCACAGTCTGCGCAATTACGCCACATTACATTTTTCTAACATTTCCTTCTCCATCAATTTATCCATTTCCAAAATTCCCAAATACTTATATCCCGTCCCTTCTCTCTGCTTCATAATCCCCCCCCCTCCGACGGTATCGCTAGCCCGTCCATACATTTGAATTTTCCTCTCTTCAAGTCTAACATACTTCACGTTTACCGTCCGAACTCCATTCTGATATCAGCACTGAAAGTCTACATCGTATCACCGACCGAACTGACTTGGGATTCATCTTTACCATAAAGTTTGAGGTCATCCACGAATAACAAGTGGTTGACTTTTTGTTGGCGGTTTTTGAATACACACCCAGCCTTTGCTTTCCTCAGAATCAGTGTTAGGTATCATGAACAGTTTAAAGGTCAGTGGGGGCAAGCGGTTCCCTTGGAAGATGCCTCTCCTGATTTCTATTGTCCCTTAACTTCCCCCATATGCTGTCAGTTCCGTCCTCCATTTTGCTATACTTTTTCCAAGCAATTGCTCAACATTCGATGCAATTCCAAATAGGTTCATACATTCCATAATCCAAGAATGTGGGATCATATCGTTTGCCTTACGATAATCGATCCATGACATGTTTAAGTTAGCTTTCCTCCTCTTGTCTCTCTAAGTACAGTTTTGTTCACCAGGAGTTGAGCCTTGTTACCTCTGCACTTCTGCTTACAACTATTTTTTTCCAGATGTTTGTACACTGACTCTGCGACTGTTCCAGATAATAATTTCTACATAAATGGCAAGCAGCATATCGGCCTGTAATTGTCGACCGTATTGATTTTGCGATGGTTTTCAAGCATAGTATTGTCCTACCCATTCTCAGCCATTCTGGTGTTACTTGGTCGGCATTTAATAAGGTGTTGAGTTGTGCAGCTATTTGTGCATGCCAATTCACCAAATCTTTTGATCCAGTAGCCTTGAACTCCATCTGGTCCCGGGACCTTTCAGTTGCCCAATGTTTTGCTAATTTTCTTCACTTCCCTAACTGAAATGTCTAGTTCTGCCTGTTTTGGACAGACTCCTGTTTGTTTCAGTTCTTACAACCATTCAGCATCCTTCTTGTGCTCCTTGTTTTTGCTCCAGATGTCATTCCAAAACCTTTGACTTTCAATGTTATCTGGTATCAACTTTTCATCTGTACACTCTCCATTTGTTTCTTTATAGAATCTCTTCTGATCTACTCTGAATAACCTATTCTGGTGGTAACCCTTCATTCTTTGGTCGTATCTTACCATCTTTGCTTTCTTTGCAACGAAGCGCTATTTCAGTTCCCCCTTTACCACTTTCAAGCCCTTTCTTTCAATATTACACTTCCTATTCAGAGCCCTGTATTTTTGTTTGCTTTTAAGTTCCCCCTTTTCATTCGGTCTAACACAGAAATGTCCTTCGAGAGTAAAACTAAACCCGCCTACATTCTTCTTTTCCACCATAGATCTTTTCTTTTGTCACTCCCATTATATTTCTTTTTCTTGACGTCGACATTCACGTTTTCTGCTGCAGCAATACTTGCTGCCTTGATCAAATTATTTTACTGTGTTGCTGGCTTTTTTTTGGGGGGGGGAAGGGGTCAAAATTTCATTGACATTTTTCGTTTCTTGGCTCAATTCCCACCGATCAGCCTTTTTATGGTTGCCAATAATGTCGATATCATTCTCCTATAGACTTGTCATTATTTTGTCGTAGATTGCTTTTCCCCATCTGTCATGTCACCATTAGTTTTATTGCCTTCTTCCAAACCATCTATATATCTCACATCGAGCAAGCCATCGCTTTTACTTTCCTGTGGTTTATTAGAGATTTTCTCTTTTCTGCTATGACATTATTTTATCTGTAGGAACTGTATTTTCATCGCTTCCTCTGCTGCTACGGTATTTCTCAGGGAGTAACACTCCCTGATCACAGCACTTATTTGTTTGTTCCATTTACGCCGTGCGTGCATGTCCCTAGCTGGACCAGTATATCTGAGCCTGCCGGGTATAACACTGACACCATCAAGGGCTTCAGTTTCATTACTACCTTTATTCACAATATGTTGTTTTCCATTGTAACTCATATGAGGTAGAGATTATCAGGTTGCACAATTACCAGTGTTTTTTTATTGTGACACCATCACTAGATGTATTATCAATCAGAGCATAGGGAGATTCTAACCGCTTCCTTTCATTATTCTCATTATTATTATTATTATTATTATTATTATTATTATTATTATTATTATTATTATCATTATTATTATTATTATTATTATTATTATCATCATTATCATTATTATTATTATTATTATTATTATTATTATTATTATTATTATCATCATTATCATTATTATTATTATTATATCATTATCATTATTATTATTATTATTATTATTATTATTATTATTATTATTATTATCATTATTATTATTAATAATAATAATAATAAGAAGAAGAAGAAGAAGAAGAAAAAGAAGAGAAGAAGAAGAAAAAGAAGAAGAAGAGAAAAAGAAGAAAAAGAAGAAGAAAAAGAGAAGAAGAAGAAGAAGAAGAAGAAGAAGAAGAAAAGAAAAGAAGAAGAAGAAGAAGAAGAGAAAAAGAAGAAAAAGAAGAAGAAAAAGAAGAAGAAAAAGAAGAAGAAGAAAGAAGAAGAAGAAGAAGAAGAAGAAGAAGAAGAAGAAGAAGAAGAAGAAGAAGAAGAAGAAATAACGAATGACTGGATGCTAAAGCTCGTGGAAAATCCCGAGAGACGATAGAAGCTTCATTCTATCATAAAGGAAAGCAAAACATTTGCTATTGATCTCGTGCAGGATACTCAAACTGAACAACCCGAGGGAAGTACGGTAACTATTGTTGCAAAGAAGGTGAAAATAATGGCAACGAAAAAAGCGCACGAGCAATTGGCTGATAGGTGGGAGGAGAAACCTCTGCACGGCAAATATGTGGCCCGTAGCAAACAAGCTGATGTTGACCAGAAGCAAACCCATCCGTGGCTACGGAGCTCAGGGCTAAAAGCAGAGAGCGAAGGTTTCATCCTGGCTGCTCAAGATCAAAGCCTATTAACCGGAACTAGCAAGCCAATGTGATGAAAAATGGAGCAGACCCAAAATGCCGATTCTGCAACGACATGATTGAAACAGTGGACCACCTAATCTCTGGATGTAAAGTCTTAGTACCAGTGGAGTATAAATTAAGACATGACAGAGTTGGCCAATATCTACACTGGCTAATAAGTTGGCATTACAATATCAAAACTGCCGACAAGTGGTATAATCACCACCCTGAAGCTGTAACTGAAGGAGAAAATGTAACGATTCTGTGAGACTTACCAGTACATACAGACCGAACCATCAAAGCCAATAAACCGGATATTGTTGTGAAAGACCAAAACAATAAAGTTTACTTATTGATCGACATGAGCATCCCCTGTGATCATAATATCTCGGCGAAAGAGTTTGACAAGCTCAGAAAATATAAAGACCTGCTCATTGAAATTGAGAAAATGTGGCATCTCAAGGCGGTTACAATACCATTGATCGTAGGAGCACTAGGAATGATCAAGAAGGGAACCGAAAATTATATGAGAATGATCCCTGGCTTACCATCCCTGCAAGAAGTGCAAAAGATTGTCTTAACTGGTACATCACACGTATTGAGAAGAGCATTGTCGATGTGAGAACTATTACTACCCATGTATTTTAATTTAACTTTAAAAAAAAAATGAACGAACTAGTGAGTTTAGTTTAATGGCCTACCAATGTATACTATGAGTTTCTTTGCCCTAGGAGTCGGGAAGATACTCGGCAAGAAATGGAAGCAAATTTATATATATATGTGTGTATATATATATATATATATATATATATATATATATATATATATATATATATATATTATATATATATATATATATATATATGCATAAAAATCAACAATAATAGATCACTGCGCTAAAATGTATTATAAAAGGATCTCATGCAGTTTTTTGTACGGTCATATTACAATTTTGGTGGTCTATAAAAACCATGAACAGAGAAAATGTTTCTGGTTAAATACAAACTATTGAGGAGTTGTTTAGAGGGGAAAGTAGGATGGATTTAATGTAATAGTGTAGATGAGAGGAGGTAATATTCCTGCAACGAACGGTGTGGTATTGGAGTCACAGGTTGTGATTAATAATTAGGAGCAGATATATTTAAAGAAATGTCCTATATATTACAGTACCTTGAATTTATATATCACGATCGAGAAAAATAATGATTAGAACTCGTAAATACATATGTAATAAACTATAGGTCATACTTTCCCGGTTTACATCAAGGTTTATTATATATATTGGAGGCGCAATGGCCCAGTGGTTAGGGCAGTGGACTCGCGGTCATAGGATCGCGGTTTCGATTCCCAGACCGGGCGTTGTGAGTGTTTATTGAGCGAAAACACCTAAAGCTCCACAAGGGGCCGGCCTTGTCACTCTCTGTGTCACTCTCTGTGTCACGCTGAATATCCCCGAGAACTACGTTAAGGGTACACGTGTCTGTGGAGTGCTCAGCCACTTACACGTTAATTTCACGAGCAGGCTGTTCCGTTGATTCGGATCAACCGGTATTATACATCGGTATTATAAAAAATAATGCAGCTGAAGATTTATTTTAAACACGCTTTATAATATGTTGTAATCCATCACTAGAGATAGTGTTACAAAGAATTCATTGATTTTAGTCAATAAACACGAAATATTTTGGCCATTTTGTGCACAAAAAATTAATAGAGGAACAGTCGGAAGAAAAATTGTCGAACATTACGAGGAACATGCCATATAAAAACCACATGTTCAGTGACACAAGAACTATGACATTAATACTAATATCTTATTGGATAGTCTTATTGTAATGGTTATTGACAGATAAGAAAACTAAGCTGAATGAAAAGAACCATCTCTCATGTTATACGCATTGAAGATTCAATTTATACAAACATCTGAGTGATACAGATTTGCAGAGCAGGACATCGACATTCAATACCACGATAGAAGACAATGTAATTATTCGTTTCTTATTCTTCAGTAGACAAAGTGTAAATAGGAATAGGAAAGTGTGAGGTTTATCATTTTCAATATTGCATTCTTCAAATAAATACTGTCGGTTGGCAGATTTCATTGAGCGTCGGAAAACAAAGTTTACAGTATTGAGTATGTTATTTTTACGTTATGGATGCCATACCAATCCTGCCAAGGATTCATCAAAGTACCAGTCAAAACCTGTGGGATTTATAATCGAGTGACGTGTCCATTTAACAGATATTTGTGATCCAGCCTGAAGATAGAAAATATTGCTGAAACTGAGGATATCGAAATAGGTTTCATCTTTAGCTCATTGAAATATACATTTTGATTCCATTTGAATAAATTTATATTTTACTAGCAGTATCGCCCGGCGTTGCTCGGGTTTGTAAGGGACATAACTATATAAGCATTTTTAGAGAGTTATAGCCAAAAAATAGCAAAGAAATGCATTAAAAATGGAAAAAAATTATGGTAAATTTTTTTTTTAGTCGTCGACTCATCGTAGACATTTTTAGAGAGTTACTTCCCTTACATAATAGCGGAAAAATGCATTAAAATGGAAAAAATGATGGTAAATTTTTTTTAAATCATAGACTCATCGTAGACGCGCGCTAATACCCAGAAGGGCTCGATATGAATCACGACTATAAGATACCCGGTTTTGGTTAAACTGCACCGCAAAATGTGGGAGTAGTTAGGAATCTAAATCGTAGGAGACAGACAGACACACAACCTTCTTTTATATATAAAGATTAGATAACTCACATAAGTTTGACTATGGGGAGTTCCATGTCCTTGCAAGGAATATTAACTTCAGTGGTGATTGCAAAAGTAAAGTAATGTTCCAACTAAAGCGTGATAAACTTTTCTCGCTAGAAACCATTTAGATTTCTACTTTTCGCACATAGACACTAAAAGAAATAATATTGGATTGTTATAATCTATGGAATCTTACATATAAATTAATGAATTACTGACGAGTGGATTAAAGACAACATTCAAATTGAAGGATGTGTTTCAATATTGTAAGTCATTTTGCTGATAATTTTTGCTATACACCTCTCTTTTCTCTTTCTCTTTTACTTGTTTCAGTCATTTGACTGCTGCCATGCTGGAGCACCACCTTTAGTCGAGCAGATCGACCCCAGTACTTATTCTATCGGTCTCTTTTTGCCGAACCGCTAAGTGACGGGGACGTAAACACACCAGCATCGGTTGTCAAGCGATGGTGGGGGGACAAACACAGACACACAAACATATACACACACATACATATATATATATATATATATATATATATATATATATATATATATATATATATATATACATATATACGACAGTCTTCTTTCAGTTTCCGTCTACCAAATCCACTCACAAGGCATTGGTCGGCCCGGGGCTATAGCAGAAGACACTTGCCCAAGATGCCACGCAGTGGGACTGAACACGGAACCATGTGGTTGGTAAGCAAGCTACTTACCACACAGCCACTCCTGCGCCTATTTTATTATACACCTAAAGTTGTATATTTAAAAAAGACAATATAGGTAGTTAATGCACAATGAAAACGTCTGCCATATTGGGTCTTTTATATCACAATAATTTTGAGAAATGTGCATATTATGATGTAATTTTCAAAAACTTTCGCAGCATACGCCAAAAAGGATTCCTCGAATCTGAGATGCTTAGACTGAGATAATTTACAGCCATAGGAGGTTCTGCAGGTTCTACGATATAATTTTCAGACGACCTACTCTATGAGAATAGGAATCAGCGTAGTAGATAACGTGTGCGCTGAGAAATGAACGCAACATGGATTACAAATCGAAGCGAGATAAGTAAATCCGTGAACCTGAGAGGTTGTGACGCGTGACCAGTTATCTCCGAGGATCTGAAGAAGCGGTAGTAGAAGAAGCGGCGAACTGGAAGAATCGTTAGCACGCCAGACGAAATGCTTAGCAGTATTTCGTCTGCCGTTACGTTCTGAGTTCAAATTCCGCTGAGGTCGACTTTGCCTTTCATCCTTTCGGGGTCGATAAATTAAGTACCAGTTACGCACTGGGGTCGATATAATCGACTTAATCCGTCTGTCTGTCCTTGTTTGTCTCCTCTGTGTTTGGCCCCTTGTGGGTAGTAAAGAAATAGGTAGTAGCGATTGAAAAAATAGAGTGTGTTGACCAACATCGGCTATTTCCTATCAATTTCTTCCCATGCTTTCTTGAGGCCAGTATTCTATTATGCATCACATCTGAAGTTTTTAGGGTGTCAATGACAACCAGTCTCTGATCATCTGCTCTTGAGGCTATGTTGAAAATGCCCGATCGAATAGAAAGAGCTTCCGTGTTTGTTAGGCCTGCCAGTTACAGTCTCTTCAGGAATCTTTTAGTTATACTTTTACATTCAAGAGTGTGTTAAATGTTTCTCAGACTTCATACTGCAAGTGTTATTTGTGTTACTGGAAGAGA
>NC_043006.1:6669758-6702258 GCF_006345805.1 Octopus sinensis | reverse complement strand
GTATTTAAATGTACATCCATATGTATACACATATAGGTATGCATTTGTGCATGCATATGTACGTGTGTGACAGTGTTTATAAGCGTGTGTGTGTGGGGGGGTGAGCGTTGTCCTGTTACGTTTTTAATACTCTTAAAATATTTACTCAGTAAGATAACATCGTGACATGATAATGGATTACTACATCAATATGTACAATGAACAATGCCCCAAGGGAGAACATCATAAACATTATGCTGACAGTTCTTGTGGATTGTAATACGAAGCTTATCGCTATGACAAAAGAACAATGGGATATTTTCTAATCGAAGTCAGGAAGATTAAAGGATGAAAACCAATCAACATATGTCTGAGGGAATTCATGTTATAACTAGGCTCCGTGTTGCAAAGTAGTTGAAAAAGTTTCTGTATTAAATTCAAGGTCATGCAAAGTGATTGGATTAACTCCGTTGGCTATAGAGGCTAAGAGACAATGTTCAGCATACAGATATGCAAGTCAAACGCAGTGGTGGGATCAATTGTATTCTGTGAATTGTGTGTTTTCTACATCCCCAATTACGCTTCCCACAGAACTCCATTTTCTTAATGCAGCATGTATGTATGTATGTATGTATGTATGTATGTATGTATGTATGTATGTATGTATGTATGTATGTGTGTATATATACATAAGATACATACATAGGGTAGCGAATATTCGTTATAAATATCACCACCAGTGGCCTAGCATGCATAAATAGTTAATAGACAACATATTCATATTTCAAATACTGTACATTTAAACACAAAAGAAAACTACCCTTTAACAGGTAACTTTTACATGCTAGAAGTTGCCAACACGGCCAAAACCACGAATTAATATCAATTTTTGAAGTAAATGAAAAATAAAAACTTTTACATTGTTATTTTTGTTAGCGGTTATACCATGGTTTCGAATTTCTTTATCAAATATGATTATTTTCCATCCTTTAATAGGTAATTTAGCAAAACACACACACACACACACACACACACACACACACAACACACACACACACACACACACACACACACACACACACACACACATATATATATATCAATACATACACATATAAAAATGTATACAAAATTTTAGTATATATATGTGTGCAAAGAGATATATATATATATCAATACACACACATATAAAAATATATACAAAATTGTAGTATATATATATGTGTGTATGCGAAACATACATAGTTACGCTGATACACACGTTCATATTAAAAGCGTGTGTGCGCTCTTGTATTACAGAAATAATAATAAAATGTGTAGGTTGTGTTTGGAAGAAAGCTATAGCATAATGATAATGAATGGAAATTTAATCAATACTAGGGATGAAAAAGTTCCCATGTAAACACATGACCAAATTCTTATTTATCAATCTTAAATAATTATTCACTTCCCGCTTGCTTAGATTAGTTTTCGGTGTTTTTTTAAGTATTTGTATATATTATCTTTTTCTATGGAATACGATTACTAATCACAGCCACTTCATATCACGATATCATGCACCATCTTGGTATTTTTTATTTATAATTTCCTTCAAACACTTACATGACCCACCATATATTGGGCTAAAACCTTATCTTTCCCCATACCTCCTTTTTTCTCTCAATATGTTTTTTTTTAATTAAAACTTTTCTTAGTATATAACATACCGATAATGTTTTGCCTTTTATTTTACTTGAATAATGTGTCAATTTACTCCCCCTCAACATAACCGTTCTAACTATTACTTGTTTATATTACTTGTCACTATACCTGATAATTAAATATCATTTTCTGCTGATATATGCAAACCTGTATGCACATCTAGTACTTCTTGGTGTCCTACATGTCTACAACCATGTGTGCATATCTAAGCATGGATCTTATATGTCATCTGTGTCTGTATATCTATTAGTTTGTGTTCATTTCCTATATGTTGCACTAACATGTATCTTTCAATATGAACGCATGTATCTGCTTTTCGCATACACATACACACACACATATATATATACTACTATTTTGTATATATTTTTTATATATGTGTGTATTGATATATATATATATATATATATATATCTATATATATATGTGTGTGTGTGCATGTGTGTGTGTGTGTGGCTTTTGTCTCTTTGCACCGGTATGAATATACATTTGTACGTTGTTTCATCTTTTATGCATGCCCTAAGCAGAAAAAAAAACAACTACAATTCCTATACCTATGTATTCTAATGTGCAAATATGCCTCTACTCACCTATGATTAAATGCAGTAACACTTTTTTTCTTACAAGATTACGTTTTCTCTGACATTATGTATAACTTTTTTGTATACTTCTGTGCACCTCCATACTCGTACCTTTTCTTATATTCATAATACGAAATACACTTCTATTACTTGAATACTAATACTACCATAATGCCATTAGATATCCCTCTCACATTATGCTAAGCTAGCTTCTGACCTCATAGTTTTTATTTATACTAAAACATAGTTAATGTATAACCTTCTATATCAATACATATAAAGTAAACCCTTTATTTACTATTTTCATTCTCAGTTCATTTATATCCCCTACATTGTTTTTATTTTTCTGTTTTCCAGCATCCATTATCTATTTCAACATTCATTTTTCATCTTTATATCTACAGCAAGTATTTACTATCTAAATTGTAGCATTAACAAATGTTTTTTTTTTCTATTTTTACCTATTTTCTACCTTATATCTAATATTAGTTCTTATGCAAACATAAGTCCATCTTACGCATCTTATTCTCTCTTTAACCCCTTCTTACTACTCTGACACCTGTTTACGTTAACTATCTAGCAGTTCTTTATGCAGTATCTCCTCTCGATATATATATCGTCTTATTGTGGTGTCCTGTACTCACGTATAATTATTTATATATGCATGTATATATACATGTAGATATAGGTACGTACATATATGTTTGTATATATGCATATATTTTTATTTATCACCTTATTGTCTGACAGCGCCCCGCATCAGGTTCGTTCCGATTCGTCGTTTCGTTCCACCTCTTGGTTCCTGTTATTTTTATATTATTATATTTAAGATGCGAAATTATCTCCCTTTGCTTTACCCTCTTCACTCTCTCTCCCTCCCACTCCTTCTCTCTCTCTCTCAGCCGCGTGCCCCCCTCCTCCTTCCTTTTTCCTTACTGCCAGCCTATAAAATAAAATTTCTTTTACACGTTGCTCTTACTACTGAAAAGACTACCTCCACGCGCTGCCACAGTATCCTTTGTCTATGCCAGAAAAAAAGGCTTTTTCGTTCGTCCTCTTGTGTGTTTGATTTCCTGTATCGTATTCTCTTTTTATTTTCTCGTTTTGTATTTATTTGTATTTTTTGTACCTGTATTTTTATTTTTGCAGTCTTATTGTTACGTCCTGTTCGTGTTCGTACTCATTTTGCCCCGCGGCTTGTAATTTTATTTTAATTCTCTCGCAGGATTAGTGTTCTGTCTCTGCCTTCGAAACATGCTTAACTCTACTAGCGACAGCTGATGACGGGGTTTTTTTCCTTGTGTAGCTCGTCCTGTAACTGCTTTTTTCGTTTTCTTCTTTTTTGTTTTTTTGTTTTTCCCGTTTCTACGTCTTATTGTGGTGTCCTGTACTCACGTATAATTATTTATATATGCATGTATATATACATGTAGTTGTAGGTACGTACATATATGTTTGTATGTATGCATATATTTTTATTTATCACCTTATATATATATATATATATATATATGTATTAATTTTTTAAAATATACTCCACACTAAGTAATGTTTTTATCTGTCAGGTCATATCTTATTTCAAATATAGCCATGCCTCTCCATTTTTTGCCCTAATCTCCTTACACATCTATAGAGGGAACGTCTCTGAATCCTCTTTTACTTATACTTTCAGATACCCGTTATAGCCTTTAGGTATACTTAATAATTAACTGGACCCACATCTCTTTTTGTCATAAGGATAAATATGAATCTCCTAGATTCTATTCTGCTATTTCCGTTCTCAAGTTCTTTGCAATAATTTTCTCCATACTTCTTGCACCGAAGAGTACATTGATCTATGATTAACTAATTTATTTAATTCAATTCAACCATGAATTTACATTATTTTTATTTCTCTGTACGAAACGATCGTCTACATGAATAAAAATTCTCTTATAAAGTTTAAAAACTTCTCTTCTCAATTTTTAACTAAATTGTTAAGTTTTATGGGATTTCTTTCCACAAATTCATAGGACATCATATATATATATATATATATATATATACATATATATATATATATATATATATATATATATATATATATATATATATATATATATATATATATAGGGAGAGTTTACGAATAAACAAAAGACGAAGAGAGGTGGTGTACAAAACAACCAGATGTATTAGTGTAACGCTTAGGAATAGAAAAAGTCTTTTACGTTTCGAGCCTACGCTCTTCTACAGAAAGGGACACAGAAAAAACAAGGAGAGAAGCAAGGAGAGAAAAAATGTGTGTAGTGGCTAATATGTATAATATAGAAGCATTATATATGTACGTTACATCGATGTATGTGTGTGTGTATGGAATTGAGATTACATATATACTAGAACATGCCCGTGTGTATGTGTGTGTGTGTGTGTGTGTGTGTGTGTGTGTGTGTGCATTTGGATATGTACGAATATGTATGTCCGCATCTTTTTTCTTTGCGCGCAAGTATGAGCTTGTTTTGATAAACAAAGTTCAATTGTTAAGAAAGAAAATAACTATACTTCTACAGTTTGAATCTAACCCATATATTTCCATTTCGAGAATTCATTCCATTTTCAAGACTACGCATAACTGAATAGAGCGTTGCCTTCATTCATTCGCTTCCATACATCAGAGCCGCCTACAACCTAAATCACTCATGAATTATCGGTCAACCTTTCTCCGAACAATTAAAGCTTAAGTCACATATGGCTTTCAGGAATTCAATTGCTTAAAATATTCTGTGCATCCTTTGGTTTCTCTATAATGATTGTTATCAGCTGTGATTTCATATGCAACAAAAGCTCTAGGGTCTCATATTATCCTCCTGAAAGTCATTGAAATAAATGATCTGGCACATATCCAGTGTAAATCCATATTTGTATTTCGAAACAATGTGTATGTATTCGTATCCTATTTTATGTTGTGTCTTATTTGTGAGGAAAAAGTATTGAAGCTGTTCTGTGTTTTTATAATTGTGGATAACTTAAAATGATAGGAAATGGTATTTCATTTGATTTCATTGAAGAAGTGAATAAACGTAAATTAAAGGCGAGGACCGTAGAATTATTGTCTTGGTAACGAAATGTACTTCTGCCAAATTTTCATAGAAGAGAATGAGTGGGCGAGAAGAGTGAAAGAGAGAGAGAGAGAGAAGAGAGAGAGAGAGAAAAAGAGAGTGAGGGAGAGAGAGAAAAAGAGAGTGAGAGAGAGAGAGAGAGAGACTGACAGAGACAGAGGGGAAAAAAACAGAGAAAGAGAAGTGTGGGTTATGGGTATGTGATATGAGGTTGTTTCAACTCGGAGCATTTTATATTATTACTATATATATATATTCAGAATGAGATAAAAAAAACAGAAAATGGTTGAGCAATAGTTAATTTAGATAAAATAATCTTATCTTAACTATTGTTTAACCATTTTCTCACACCGTCTCCGATGAAGGGATATAATAAATATTCTGGAAACAGCTGTAAACGTTCTAAAATTTTCACGGCCTTGGTTTTTTTATCTCATTCTGAAAAAAATATTTTTGTTATATACACACGCCGATATATGACCTACGTTGGACTCCTTATTCGCATAATCACCGAACCTGGAGCTTAACTATGGTCTATCCATAGCACTTACTCAGCATTACCTGACACCTTTGGGTCTTACTGATACCATTACCTCTCATAACCTATATATATATATATATATATATATATATATATATATATATATATATATATATATATAGATATATATATATATATATAGTATATATATATATATATATATATATATATACACACACACACATGAGTGTGTGTTTTTATTTATTTATCTATATACAAACACACACACACACACACAGGCTGACACGCGCACACACATACGCACACACACACATATATTCAAGTCAGACTCATCCAGTTTTATTTAATATTTTGGAGCACATTTTCGATAATACCCTTAAATTCTAGAATAGGATTGTGTAATTTGATACAATTTGGCTGCTGTTTCTAGTGATAAAACTTCTATATGTGAAGTATAGTAGCTGCATAAGCCACGCGGGTTTTGGTATTTTCTGTGAAGAGAATAAGTTCTAGAGTCGTGTCGTTGGACTAAAATTCATCAAGGCAGTTCCCTTGCATGGTCGTAGGGAAATGACTAAAACGATAACAGGATAAAAGTTAGAATATTATGAAATTTTGTATTCAAAGTGATATATGTGAAAGCACTCCGTCGGTTACGACGATGAGGGTTCCGGTTGATCCGAATCAACGGAACAGCCTGCTCGTGAAATTAACGTGTAAGAGGCTGAGCACTCCACAGACACGTGTACCCTTAACGTAGTTCTCGGGGATATTCAGCGTGGCACAGAGAGTGACAAGGCCGGTCCTTTGAAATACAGGTACAACAGAAACAGGAAGTAAGAGTGAGAGAAAGTTGTGGTGAAAGAGTACAGCAGGGATCACCACCATCCCCTGCCGGAGCCTCGAGGAGCTTTTTTAGGTGTTTTCGCTCAATAAACACTCACAACGCCCGGTCTGGGAATCAAAACCGCGATCCTATGACCGCGAGTCCGCTGCCCTAACCACTGGGCCATTGCGCCTCCACGAAGTGATATATAACGACTCACGTTTCCATAATGCAGTGCTGCTCAGATCAGTATTAGCTGAATCTAATTAGCTCAATCTAAAATCCTGACTTAAACACCTACACCTATAACTTAAAAGCTGTAAAAACGATCAAGGAAAAAAAAAATTCTTGATTCCTAGAAACTGAAAAGCATTTTGCCCTCAAACTTGTTCATTACCAGTCAATGTTATGGAAACAAATTTTGAAAGAATTAAACAAACATTGAATTCTCAATTCAGTATTTATGTTATAAGGTTATTACATTTTATCGTAATTAGTTTTCTTAATTACTCACTTTTGATATTTTTCTTTGTTTTGTTCTGGCGAGTATTCCTGGATAATTTCCAATGTTTACCTGAATGAAAGTTTACCTCATTTGATTCCTAACGGGAATTTCTCATCTTCAGATATATTACAATTTGTCAAAATGTTATCACAAAAACAGTTTGTAACATCCAGCAAACTCTAAGGTGATGAGCAGGCAGAATTGCTAGCACGCCGAGTAAAATACTTAGCGGCATTTCGTCCGTCTTTACGTCCTGAGTTCAAATCCTGCCGAGGTTACACTTTGCATTTCATCCTTTCCGTGTCGGAAAAATAAGTACCAGTTAAGCAGTGGGGTCGATGTAATCATGTCAATCTCTCCCACAAACTTTCTGGCCTTGTGATAACATAGTAAATCAATATTTAAAGTCGACTAGCAGGTAGAATCGTTAGCACGTCGGGCAAAATTATTTGCAGTATTTCGTCCCTCTTTGAGAGTTCAAAACACGTTGCGGTCGAGTTTACCTTTCATCCATTCAGGCTCCGTAAAATAAGAACCAATAAAGTATTGAAGTCAATATAAGTTGCTGGCCTAGTGCCAAAATTTGAAACTAACAGTTAAAGGTTTCTGTTTAACAAACCTTATTAGATGCCGATTATGTTCTCGTATATTTTTGTCATTTTATACAAGATGCATCAGTCAGCATGAATAGCAGTGTCAGTTCATTTCCTGCCTTTTATGGAATCATTCTTATCGCGTTTCCGGTCTGATGAGAAATTTAACCCATCATCGCATCACTCACCGATATCTCCAAAGCAAAATTAAAATCGCTCCTTCTTCCTCTGATTAAGCCCTTGACAAAACAGCCAGTAAATGACAGAGACCTCTCACCTTAGTACCTTCTCTATAGAACAAATAGTTAAAGAAATAAATTGTTCAGAACATTCTCACCTATGCTCCACTTATAGTATTCGATTTCTTGAAATGTTTTTATTTACAAAAATACAAAAATTCGTATATTTTCCAAATCGGCTGTTTGTAATAGCGTTGAGATTCTTGTCTCATAACATTTTCTGTCAACACAGATTAATTTTAAGATCTAATATATAAATTAGAGTACGCTCTTGAATGAATGAACAAAGCTATAGTATCTTATCATCTATAAAAAAAAATGGCGAAGAGAGAAAATTCCAATGTAAATGGTAAATTAGTCAGACACACTGTGAGATTTAGTAAAGCTTGATAAAGTTTCCAGGGACAGAGACTAGTGGCGAAATATTTACAACTTTAATTTGTAAACACCACCTTAAGGAATAAAAATAAAATTAGAAGTAAAGAGATAGCAGTGAAGAAAGATAACGGCAAACAAGAGAAAGAGAAAGACGACGAAGGCGGCGGCGAAGGGGAAGAAGAAGAAGAAGAAGAAGAAGAAGAAGAAGAAAAGAAGAAGAAGAAGAAGAAGAAGAGAAGAAGAAGAAGAAGAAGAGAAGAAGAAGAAGAGAAGAAGTAGAAGAAGCGACGACGATGATGATGATGATGACGACGACAACGATGAAGACGATAATTATGTTGATGTTGATGATGATAATGATGATGATGATGATGATGATGATGATGGTGGTGGTGGTGATGATGATGATGAAGATAAGAGTACAACTTACCTAAAAACAAAGACGAGACTGAAATTTTAGTGGAATTTTAGAATTAAATTTAGTATTGAAAGAACGGGTTTTTGGCGTATTTGATTTTTCTTTCCTGTTCCTTTATGATAATGCCTGAGGTATATTTCGACCATGTTTTAATAGTTTATTATTCTGTTTCCACGTGCTACGCAACATTCATTAGCTGAAAGTCTCCCTGACTGATGCACTTTTTCTCCGTCGGTTACGACGACGAGGGTTCCGGTTGATCCGATCAACGGAACAGCCTGCTCGTGAAATTAACGTGTAAGTGGCTGAGCACTCCACAGACACGTGCACTCTTAACGTAGTTCTCGGGGATATTCAGTGTGACACAGAGAGTGACAAGGCCGGCCCTTTGAAATACAGGTACAACAGAAACAGGAAGTAAGAGTGAGAGAAAGTTGTGATGAAAGAGTACAGCAGGGATCGCCACCACTCCCTGCCGGAGCCTCGTGGAGCTTTAAGTGTTTTCGCTCAATAAACACTCACAACGCCCGGTCTGGGAATCGAAACCGCGATCCTATGACCGCGAGTCCGCTGCCCTAACCACTGGGCCATTGCGCCTCCACTCTGATTGATGCACTGCTTTACTGATTGTGAATTCTGTTCTAGAAAACATAAGCTGAAGCAGTTTCAATAAATAATACCCCCACCACCACCACCATTTTTCATTCATGCAAAACACCAGTTATCGTCTCCAAGAGGACAAAATTGAAATGGCTGACCCTTGTACAGGATGCTGTATTTACTTCACTCATCTATCACTAATGGTTCAATCAGAAAAAGTCCTGTCTTGGTTTTGTCACATTCCAAGTGTACAGTTATAGTAAATATTAGGGTTGTTCTCGATTTTATTAATTCCACTAATATCGCCTTTTGTTGATATGCCTCGCCTTTCTCGAAATAATACGTTCTTTATCCTACATTAGTAGGCATATCTTTATTATAATAAAATAGGCTTTTATCAATCTGAATTAACGTGAAAATGTGTTTAACATAGGTTTCTTTAATAAAGTTCCAATCACGGTATTTTATATCTCTGAATATTGATTTCATAGAATCAGCAATGACTTATGAGTCAGTAATGGGGACTATGCACGCAAATCCACCGTTCATTGCTTGGCGAAAACAAAACTACTGAAATTAACTTTTCAACTGAATGCCTACTTCGTGTCCACTAATAGCTGTTTTACATGAATAGAAATAATTAGAATTTTGAATAAAATGTAAAAATCTGATCGCTTGCTTTTATTGTAACGGAATAGCTTAGCAGTATTGGTGAGGACTAAAAATTGATATTTCTAAATATAACAGTATTTTACTCGAGGCTCACATTAAACTAATTAAAAATATCTTTGATGGGCTACGTTAAGAAGCGACAAGTATAGCTTTTAATCTAAATACTGCTATTGAATCGAAATGGTTTCGTCTCAAGGTTGGCAAACAATTTACATTGGATTGTCTCTGTTATTTAATTACTCCAAGAAAACGTATTTCGTTGCCAAGGGAGCTGGAATTATAAGGTTTCCTATATTCCAGATGATAATTATAAGACGCGTAATACTTTTTTTTCATAACCCAAGAAAATTTATTCTTATGCGCACCCACGCACATACACTCGCGTTTAGACATATTACATAATGTAATACGAATAGTAATGAATCTATTGTAGTAAATGTGGTTTAAAGAGATAATCTTTGCTACATTTTTTAGCATTTTTAATTAGCCAATTTGCGGTTAGAGTTTTAAAAATTATTTATTTTGTGTTCGTAATATGAATTGCGCTCAGCATTTGTTTTATGAGTGTTTAACAGCACAACATAAGCACACACACATATCAATAGGTCGATTAGTAGGAAATGAGAGAAAGACAAATATATATATATAGAGAGAGAGAGGGAGAGAGGGGGGACAGACAGATATGTAGATAGATACATACATTAATACATAGAAAATAGATTTTTTAGCCGAACTAATGAAAAGGAAAGCCAGACATATCTGCTTTGCGAGTATATTTATGAGTCGAGAGTTAGTAATTCACTTCACTGTTATTCTTTAGTTCCAATTATGATATAGTTTCAATCGTTCATGTAGCTATGTGGTCGAGGAATCGTGGTTTGCAAAAGCTCTGATTTCATAGATTCTCATTCCATGTTTGTCCAGGATAGGACTACACAGCCACAGCAGGAAATGTATCAGGACATGAAATGTAAAAGCCGGACTAGACTACTTTATGCGCAACTCCATTGTCTCCCGAGACAAAAAGGATGCCAACCAACCAACAACCTATTCCATGTGGTGGATTACGAGATTGAAAACGTTTCAGTCAGAAAGCAACTATTCAAATTGGAACTTGCACTATTCTCATTGGCAAAGGTCCTTCAGCAATTTCGTCTTATCCTATGTCTCCGAAATTGCGTCACTAAATTTGTATTAACCAGCTTTTATAAACTTCAGAAGAAGAAACTGCTTCTGATAAAAATTCTTGTATAACGGGAAATAAGGTTGTGATCGACAGAACCGATCGGCGTCGAGACAGTTATAGATTCGAAGATATTACTTTCAGAGGTGGGGACATATCAAGAATGTTTCAAGAATATGTTTCGAACTGCCACGCATTTCAGAGGAAGTTTGATGAAAGGACATTTCAAGATTTCCATGATTCGCATCGTCAGAGTCAGTTTTGTAGTTGGAGATAAGGAGTGATGATCAGCGTGCAGACGAGAGGAGAATAAATCTGTATAGAATACAGGACAATCTGACGTCTAACAAATGCTGATGTTACCATGTGTTAGAAGAGCGGTGGAAACTTATGCAGGATTTTGAGGGAGGGAGCGCGAAAGAGAGTGAATTCAATAATTATCGCTGATATTCCAGTAAGCGAGATAAGACACAGGAAGTGTAGAATCTACGTTGGCGCAGATCGCACATTCTAGGAGTGATGCTAAAATAAAGGTTGCAGTAAGGGCAGTTGAGATGGATTCATGGTTAGTTGTGAGAATAGTGCGTTGGAGAGAAAGCGAATATATTGTTTGAGTGTTGGAAAGAGGTTCTGAGTGGAATCATAATCAAAATATACTGCAACCACAGGGAAGAAGGGGGAGAAAAAACATTTCGGGCATCTTGTAATTCGAGAAAGTGTTTAGGGTAGGGTTACATTGACAGTTTCGAAATACTTGGAAACTACTACATATGAATCCCAAATTTGAAGCTTACATTACTGTAATCTTCTATATTTCTCTGCGTGAGAAGATAAAGAATATTCCACGGAATTACTTTAACTATATAAAATGTACTCAAACGTTGTTCTATATACAGCGTGTAGTGCATATATACAGTGCATGATGGGTAAATTGTTGCCGTTTTATATTTTCAATTTCGCGCATGAGTATTGTGTGCTTTTGAAATTGTCGACTACACAACATAGTAGGAACATTTCTGCACCGTCTGTGAGAGAATCAGCACCATGACGCAGCTCATTCTGCCAGAATTTTGGAAAGAACATGCTGTACTGTTTGGAATTCCCGCCAGAAGCTCCAATACGAACATTTCAGAGTGTTTGAGTGTCACTCTAAGGAAAGTGCAATCTGAGGGCATGTACCTAGAGTGGTAAAAATCAAGCATCCAGTCACAATCATGGAGCGATCACTAGTGATGGCGACGTTGCGCCTACATTCATCTTCCCACACGGCTTTAGACTCAAGATGGTGGCTGGTGGACGACCCTATGTCTAGCAACAGGACTCGGCAGCATGCCACACAAGTAGCAGAACCCAATCATGGCCCCTTCATTATTATATGTGGGGCGCAGTTGAGAGAGACCAGCAAAATTACTTGTAATAGGAAATATGAACTGAAGGCACAGATTATGGTAGCATTGACCGACTTAACATGGAGACCTTCCGAAAGAGTTACAGGAGATTCCAATGTCGTCTGGGGACCATGTTGAAACTAACGGTGATTTTCTTGAATAAATTTACTCTTTAGTATTTCAATTTTTATGTAATTTTGGTAAATATATCTGTTAAAATGAGATGACAATGTTATTTTCATTTTTTCGTACTCTAGTCGACAGTTTATTCACAGTACCCTGTATATACCTGAATTCTTTTAAAATCATATACAAATACACACACATACATACACACACAAATTTTGTGTGTGTGCGTGAGTTCGTATTAGTTATATACATAGAACTTATTGCAGACGAATTAGAGAAACCTACATACTACTTAAATAAAAGTTCGCAAAAATCTTTTCGCTCATATTTGTAATTCAATTAAAGCTTATTTATTTTTTATAAGAGTAAATCCCCCGTTGCCATGTAGTTAACAACTAGAGTGTACTTTCATCATTTTCAAAGGCTTGTAGAAGTCACTAGAAGTAGTGATTAGCGCATTTTAAAAAAAAACATATCTGTCAATTTCTAAAATTTGTCACTTCTAATTTTTCTGCACACACGTTAATGGTTCTTTTTCCCTCTCGTTGGTACACTTGAAATCCTGATTTTCTGAAGAGGTTACAGTAATATTTTCAATATGACAAGAAAGATGCTCATATGCACAGAATCTAACAGACATGCAGACATACGCACAAACAGAGAGAAGAAAGAACACTTTAAAAATATTTCCAGCAATTCGTTCTAAAATAAGGTATGGGCATTCAGTACAGACAGTGGCTTTTCGGAAAATAACTGACCACAGTATAGACAATTATTTTTGGTGGAAAATAACTAATGAGCTGAGCAACTATCAAAATATAGCTGTTGATAGTTTTTCTTTCAGACGATAATGATAATGATAATGGTGGCAGCTACGATTTTAATAATACTA
The DNA here is from genome assembly GCF_006345805.1 of Octopus sinensis. Taxonomy (NCBI): domain Eukaryota; kingdom Metazoa; phylum Mollusca; class Cephalopoda; order Octopoda; family Octopodidae; genus Octopus; species Octopus sinensis. The sequence continues at coordinate 6,688,577 of NC_043006.1, read as the reverse complement.
ATAATACTAATATTAGCAAGGTTGGTTATAATTACGGGACCAACTATTGTAATAATTATCATAATATGCATCATTACATTATAATACATATTATACGTATCTAATGATAATAATAGCTGTGATAATAATAATAGTGATAATAGTGATGATGATAATAATAATAATAATAATAATAATAATAATAATAATAATAATAATAATAATAACCACAGATTTGCTTGTCAGTTGTTTGACCTTAACCAGTTGAGCATGTCCCTTAGTGGCTGACGATATGTGCATCTCTGATCACGAGCAGAAGTAGTGGGGAGCATCATAGCCATGTGTTGAGAGGGATTCTTTGGAGTTTGAATAATTCACCTCTGGAAACATGGGTGGTTCTTTCAACATCCTTAAACAACCCTTATTCAGGGACCGTTTGAGCGGGATGGGCTACTCAACCTGAAGAAAATTCTAACTGGGCCCCACCTGCAAGGTCATGTGCTGTTTATCTTGATATGAGATCACCATGTCGCGCACATATGGTTGTGATGCATGTGCCTGGTGCACCCTTATCAGACGGGTAGTCATGATGGGTATATTGGGCTTCGTATATTTTACCCCAGTGTCACTTTGATGGCATGAACTGCTCTCTCACTCAATAATAATAATAATAATAATAATAATGATGATGATGATGATGATGATGATGATGATGATGATGAGTATGAAGTGGAGTATTTGCGCAAACTGAGACTGATCCATAAGTCGAAATTAAACAGACGGAATAAGATAGAAGCTATCAACACAGGCGGTTTCTCAACTGAGATATGGAGCAAGGTAAACGCGTGGACAGTAGACGAACTAAACAGCTTAGACAGAAAGACAAGGAAGTTGCTGAGTAGATATGAGAGACTTCACCCAAAAAGTGTCACACACACTGTATATATCAAGAAAAAGAGGAGGAAAAGGACTGATTGGATGCAAACACAGCATTAGAGCAGAAAAAAACAACAACATAGCATGCTAGGTAAAAAATGCCACAGAGCCACTATTATTGGAAGCGAGTATGTGTAAGGCTTGAGTAGGTTGGAAGATTGAAAAGATAAAGCAGGGTACAAGCACTTGAGAATGAAAGAAACTGAAAATAGTTGGATAAAGAAAAGAATGCATGGACAATTTCATAGGGATATTGAAGATAAGACAGACAGAGGAAAAAGATGGCTGTCGATGAATAGAATTAATTTAGAATAAGAAACGGAGTTTCCAGTCTGTGCTGCCCGAGAGCAAGCACTTAGAACAAATTGCATCAAATACAAAATAGACAATACATCAGAAAGTGATAAGTGCAGAATTTGTGGACAAAATGGTGAAACGTGTGGTATATCACCAGTCAATGTAAGCCACTAACCCAGAAGAAAAGGAGAGGCAGCATGACAATATACCAAGGATTGTCCATTGGACACTTTGCAAGAAGTATGGACTTGGCATGCGAAGTCATCATCAAAAATGATAATGCAAAGAACCTTTCAGATTTTATGATTCTCACAAACTTTATATTTATGCTTCTTTATTTTTTCAGAAACCTTTTTAATATTTTCCTCGTGCTACCCTCGAATCTCACTTTTTATGAGTTTGTTATCCAAGAAAGCTATAGCGAAATCTGTATCTGCAAGTATAGTGTCCATCACCTGTTAGAAAATACTAGGTGCCACTTTTGTCCCAAAAGGAAGTGAATTAAATGTAGATCAACCTTTATGGGTGTTTATCGTTAATAACAAAAAAAGAATATAATGCTGAAGCTCACTGGATAGAACGTGACAAAGTGAGAATGGATGAAGTTGAAGAGTAGAAATGGGGTGCAATATGAGTAATAGAGTTAATATATGCTCTTGGACAGTCTCACAAATGGAAAACCCTAGGTCTGGACTGGATTCCTAACTTCTGGCTGTCAGAAACATCTAGATAATATTCCAAGAGAACCATGTCTCAGAGACATGAAGATATTTCACTCCAGCAACTTCCCCTCCCCAAGCTTTCAGTCATACTGTAAAATCTCTTATCCTTCACTCACCCTAGGACGCTAGGTGTGTCTCGGCAAGTTACTGTAATGAATATGCAGATTAAAAGTAAATACTACTACTACTAGTAATAATAATAATAATGTTAATAATAATAATAATAATGTTAATAATAATAATAATAATAATAATAATAATAATAATAATAATAATAATAATAATAATAATAATAATAATAATAATAATAATAATAATAATAATAATAATAATAATAATAATAATAGATGTGATAAGGATTATATTTCAAAATGGATAAAATAACGCAATAACAATAACTGTAACATTATAAGACCATATATAATTCAATTATATAATTGTCGACTAAATCGCCTAGCACTTTAAAACCTAAATGTGTTCTAGGGAAGACATACCGATATATAGACCCTGTTTCTACTAAATTGAATTTGGGATTATTACAACCACATATCTTATTGGAGAAGATCTACGAATATATCTTTGACCACGCTTATATGGGAGTTAAACAAATATATAGAATACTCAATATATTGGTCTATTATAAGAAATGCCATTCACTGTAAGCCAGGTTGCAAATTTCGAAATTTATATCTATTAAAATGTATGGAAATATTAAATTCAAAGAGCAAGCATATAAACGAATATGAAGAATCATTTATCCTATGCCTACGTATAAACTAAGTACATTTCAATGCTTCAAAATTTCAAAATGGAAATATTACAATAACGTATGAATTATTTTCTTATACATCTATTGTTGGAGCCGCTGTCATAGCGAGTGTTCTCAAAATTATTTGCGTAGGAATGTGTGTGTGTGTGTGTGTATATGTAAGTGCACACACACACACATGTATATATATATATATATATATATAATATATATATATATATATATATATATATAATATATATATATATATTATATATATATATATTATATATATATATATATATATATGCATATATATATATATATATATATTATATATATATATATATATATAGATATATATATATATATATATATATAATATATATATATATATGCATATATATATATATATATATATATATACGCGTATGTGTGCATGCGTGTGTGTGTGATGTTTGGACTTATGCACGGGCACTTTCATGCAATGCATGTGTTCGTGCATGCCAGCTATAATAATAAATGCGTGAGTACCCATGCGTACATTTTCGTGCACTGTGTATACACTACTGTCATGCACGAGCATGACAGTTGTGCCTATAGATGTATCTGTATCAGAACACACTCACATGTATGCTGAGATAGTTAGAAATGCATGTATGTGGCTATCTGTATGCATGTATATCTGTATGTGCATGTTGATACCAATGTATATGTATGTATTGCTTATACATGTGTGTAAGCACTACAGCGTAGGCACGTACATGCATATGTCGGTGTGTTGTGCATGTATATGAACGTGTTTGTGTATAACGATACACATAAGTGAGAGGATATTCAGACTTGCAGGCGTATGTCTGAGTGAGTATGCATGTGTATGAATGTATTCGTGTGTGTATGTGCGCATGTATTCGTGTGTTCGTGTACACAATTAAACATAAGCATACTGTATTTCCTACCCATACACTGTTACAAACATACAAACATCATTACGCGCTAAATTTGAATGATGGTTACAAACAATTATATTTAACTATTTTGACACAGCAAAAGTACAAATGTACAAAAACTACATAAGTAAATAAAACACAAAGTCACGATTTCATTGTTGGATGCAGAAGAATTATGGATACTAGCAAGTATAATATTTTAACTAAAGCAAGGAACAAAAATGATATTATTTCAGATTTTTGTCACAAGGGCAGCTTGGGGGAAGTGGAGATGAATAGACTACATCGACCCCAGTGTTCAAGTGGTATTTATTTTATTGACCCGGAAAGGATGAAAGGCGAAGACAACATCCATGGAATTTGAACTCAGAACGAAGCGACAGGCAAAATACAGCTAAAAAGGTTGTCCATCGTACTGACGATTCTGCTAGCTCGTCGCTTAAAACAAAAGGAGCAAAAATAATATAAAATACTGTTGTAACGTAATTTGTTACGTACAATAAATAAGATAACCAGACGACAGTAAAAACAATGTAACGAAATAACAAATCTCTTTATGAACCAACCGGCATCTTCCGATTTCACAACTATCAATGAAATGTGTTATTCTTGAAATAGGAAAATGTTGTTTTTTTTCTATTTGTTCACTTATGAGGGTTCTCTTCTCCTTCCATCAAAATACACAGGCAGCCAGTGGTTTATGTGGCTTACGTGGCTTACCTTCCTGGTGCAGGGGTTTATGTTTTCTGGATCGTTCCCACCTTACCTTTGATCTGTCTATAACGAAAGAATTTTCACTATATGTACTTTCCGTTAAGTCGCGATGACCGAACTTGTATGAAGAGCAACAACATGATTGAGACACCGGTGCGGTCTCAGGCAGAAGCTAGTTCTTGGAAATACCTTTCGTTTCATGGAAAACGGAATTGGAAAAACTTCATCTCCGCCTGCTAATCCCTTTTCAGATTCACTGTTTGATGAAACCGTTATCAATTCAGAATCCTTTGCTGTCAAAGAAGGGCGGCTGTGATCTGACCGATTCTTTCTAATCAACTTCTGAACGTTCTGTTACTGCTTGATATGTTGCGGCAATGATCATTTTTCGATTTGTCAGTTGATCAGGTAAAATCTTGATCAATAGTGTAAAATCTTGATGATCAATAGTGTCTGATAGAACTCCTCGGGACCTTCGTCTTCTAGACCTCAGAAAAACACTAAATGAAAGACAATATCAAAACACCACTGTATATACCAACTCACAACCCTAGAAAGAATGAGGCGTACAACACTATTGTGCAAAATCTCCCTTTACTAACTACAGACCCAACAATGAACAACATCCTGAAAGCACATACATTCATCAAATGCAAAAAGCAACACAAATCCCTAAAGAGACTTCTAACAAGTGTGAAGCTTTACATAGCAACTACGAAACCAACGGTTAAAAACTATCGTCGCCCAAACTGTGGAACACACCCCAGCCTACTTGAAGGCTGGGATTTCCTCTTCAAACAAGGAGAGAAGTTCACAATTAAAACCAACTTCACTTGTGCCTCTGAGAATCTAGTTTATGTAATAATCTGCTCGTGCTGTGGACATCACTATATAGGACAGAGTAGTATGACATTGAGACGGAGAACCACCACTCTACATAAAGAGCAGAGCCGATTTCCGCAATACAGAGACATTCCTTTAAGTGAACAGATAGAGAGATGTGCAGGTAACATTAAACCAAATTTCACAGTGTTCCCCTTCTATCAGTGCAAAGATACAATTTCTTTGCACTGGTGTATATAAGAAAATATAAAGAAACTTTATTCATCGAAGAACAGAGAACACGTCTAAATATGCACGCATAACCAACTTTGGTCTCTCTCTCTACATTTTAATTCCCTATTACATACCCATCATTGTACATATATCTCCCCACTACTCTAGTTTTTGAATTTTTGTGTGTATGTATATATATATATATATTATATATATATATATATTATATATATATTATATATATATATATATATATATTATATATATATATTATATATATAATATATATATATTATATATATATATATATATATATAATATATATATATATATTATATATATATATAGGCGCAGGAGTGGCTGTGTGGTAAGTAGCTCGCTAACCAACCACATGGTTCTGGGTTCAGTCCCACTGCGTGGCATCTTGGGCAAGTGTCTTCTGCTATAGCCCCGGGCCGACCAATGCCTTGTGAGTGGATTTGGTAGACGGAAACTGAAAGAAGCCCGTCGTATATATGTATATATATATATGTATATATGTGTGTGTGTTTGTGTGTCTGTGTTTGTCCCCCTAGCATTGCTTGACAACCGATGCTGGTGTGTTTACGTCCCCGTCACTTAGCGGTTCGGCAATAGAGACCGATAGAATAAGTACTGGGCTTACAAAGAATAAGTCCCGGGGTCGATTTGCTCGACTAAAAAAAAGGCGGTGCTCCAGCATGGCTGCAGTTAAATGACTGAAACAAGTAAAAGAGAAAAGAGAAAGAGATATATATATACATTCCAGTCAGTGAAAAATTGACTACTTGGCAATGCTTAATGACACAATAATACTAAAATATTTTTTTTAATCCCATTTCTAAGAACTGCATCGTTGCCACAACTTCACATGGATTTCTTCTCTGAAATACACCTTTTCACATGAACTGCATTCCCATCTTCAAATTCCTTTGTACAAATAAATATATCTTAATGATTACTATTCGCCTCCATTGTGGAATATATATATATATATATATATATATATAATATATATATATATAATAATAATAATAATAAATATACGGCCATCCTTAAATCAGCTGAGTGAAATCTTATCCTTAAGATCGGAGAAGTCCAACAACACCAAACCCGCCTCAATCCTCATATTACTACTGTTCCTTCTTCTGCTCCCGTACTCTACCTCCCCTATCGAGTACATACAGAAATACCCACATAGACAGATGGCTCTTCATACTGGCAAGAAAGGAGAAACATCCGTCTGTGAATCATCCAATAATGCAGTATTGCCTGATGAAATGAATCAATGATGATCAACCGGATGCCCAAGGATAAAACGAACTATACTGTGATAATCCCAAGAATACCGACTCCGATGTTAAGAGCATGTGATTTGTGAAAACTTTCTGTTGAAGTGCGTAGCTTGAAATGTAAAAGACCTTCTCACTTCCCGAGCGTTAAACTAATACATCTGTTTGTTGTTTACACACCCGTCTTCGTCTTTTTTTGTTGTAAATTCCAACTATATATATATATATATATATATATATATATATATATATTATATATATATATATATACATATACAATAATATGTACATTACTCAATAGTCAAGATATCTGGCTATTTGAAAATAGCCAGATAACCGAAGAGATGTCGTGGATTCCCACTTCGGCATCTGAAACTCAGAGTTTTATCTTGACTATTGAGTAATGTAACATATTGTTGTATAGATAAATTTCCTCTATTTACATAATATTGAGGTCTCTTTCTTTCTTTTGTTATCTTTTGTTATCTTACCGTTTTACCAATATATATATATATAGTTGGAATTTACCAAAAAAAATCAAAAGACGAAGACGGGTGTGTAAACAACAAACAGATGTATTAGTTTAACGCTCGGGAAGTGAGAAAGTCTTTTACGTTTCGAGCCTACGCTCTTCAACAGAAAGGAACACAGAAATAAACAGGGAGAGAAAATAAAAATGGAGAGAGAAACTAAAAAAGGTTTATGCACAGTACATATAATCGAATGGGGAATTATTGAGAAATCCATGCCATATATTAACGGATCTCAGAAATGCACCGCATTACTGAAATCTAGATCCGACATTTTTAGTATATGCAAGCATATGGGCAAATTCTTTTTGGCAGAATGAGGAACAGATCTCTCTCGAAATTGTGCAGATATCTCGCAGTCTTTCGACCCTTCTGCATTGAATTGTTGTACAACTAGCTTAACCATAGCTTTACACTTAATGGGTGAATACTTCGCCCACCCCTATTTTGCATGCACTTTCTTACTGTTATTTCCCCGTGAATTTTTTTTTTTTTTACTTGATTTGCAAATTAAATAGATCATGTGATCAGAGCCAAGAAATAGCTTGTGAACACAAGGCGTGCTATATAACCCTACCAAGGTGCGCATGTCCAAAGCAAGAAAATATTAGCTCGTACCTTTCTGCTTTGTACATTAAATGATATATATATCTCATTTGATGGAATACTTTTTTATTGATCTTTCCTTAACGAACAGTAAACTACGTTTGTCTGTGTGTGCGCGCACGCGCGTGTGTGTGTGTGTGTGTGTACATAAATCAACTAGAAAGATGTTTAAATTCCATTTGTTCGTATTGTAAGATGAAAATGCAATTGAAAGATTAAAAGTAGAACTTTTCTTTCTGATAGTGACATTTGCTAATGTATCGAAAGAAATCTTCAACATAAAATTATATACACTAAACAATAGATACTCACTTAATTCAGTATGCTCTTTTATTGCCATTTCCTCTTGACTCCCTTTTTTGCCTACTCCTACACATCTCTCGAAGTATTTTAGCTATTATTTTCAACATACTCTTTTAAATGGTGAGATTTAAATATAACTTGTTCACTCAATAGTTAGGTTAACAAGTTCAGTCTAACTTCATACACGTGAAAACAGTCTTGTATGCGACAACTATAATCAAATATTTCTTTTAAATCTCTTTTCACATCAATTCTTATAGTATTGAACACAATTCAATCTTCATTTGAAAATTACTTGCGAAATTATACTGAGGTTTCCAATTCATGTTGTGAATGTTAATCATCTATTTTATCAGATTTACAATTTGTTATTTTCATTAGCAACATTTCTTTTACGTATTTATTGTTTGAATAATGGTGATCACTGAAGTTTTCGACTATAACACGCTCAGGTCCAGTGTTCCTTTTAATGTAGTGTGTATGTCTTATATCTGATATCTTATAATTAATAATGTTATGTGAAATAATTGATATCTTATAGCATAAAGATTTCAGTTTAATGTTATGTTCTTAGCATTGTGTTCAGATTATACTCTCATTCTCAATCCCAATTTACAACTTCTAATTCTTTTACTGAAATATCCCCATTGCTTACGATAGAAATCTTATGCAAATTAAGGGTTCCCAATTTAGATAAATTTATTCTACAAAGGAAGCGAACAGTAATCATTAAGGTATATTTATTTGTATAATGCTCGTTTTATTCACGCACAAGCTGCTATTTACTTTGTAGCGCTATATACGCAGTTTTATTGAAACCACTATTTAGTGGATTTCTGAAATTCCAAACTGTTTTTCGGATAATGTGTTCTTCAGATAGTTTATAATATCTGGGATTTTAATATATATGCATGGGAAATTTGAATGTTTATATTACAAAGGCAGTAGTAGCTGGATACAAACTTATTTTTTCTGAAAGATAAACACATACGATGCCGGGAAGCTTAAGCGTTTTATCCACAACTGGAAAGCATTTGCTTAATTTGAGGGTAATATCAGCTTATAAGGAAGGCAGTAGCGACTTCCTACATTTCATGCAAAATTTCATTTATATTTCTCTAAGTACTTTATGTACATTTTGTGTAAATTTTGGTGTAGATTGCTTCATGTACTTTATTGAAATAAATCCACATGCTGATAAGGCTATGTCTCATATTGTATATTAGCAATTGCACTCGGTGTCTCACTATAAAATCTGCTGCTTTCTTTATGACAAAGATGAATATTCGTTCTTGTAAAATATATTTCTTTACTACCCACAAGGGGCTAAACACAGAGGGGACAAACAAGGACAGACAAACGGATTAAGTTGATTACACCGACCCCAGTGAACTGGTACTTAATTTATCAACCCCTAAAGGATGAAAAGCAAAGTCGACCTCGGTAGCATTTGAACTCAGAACGTAACGGCAGACGAAATACGGCTACGCATTTCGTCCGGCGTGCTAACGTTTCTGCCAGCTCACCGCCTTTTTTCGTTCTTGTAAAACATTTCTTCCATTAATTGGTAGATGAGTATATTAAAGTTTGTATAATTTGACTGCGATCTCTGGAAAGTATAAAAGTTCATGATTTGTGATTAGTTTGATATATGAGTCGAATTCTTTGAATATGATAATTATTGATTTATTAAATCAATCATTTCTAATAATTCTATCTCATTCGGCGGTTAGCATTGTTACGTAAAATCAAGTATTTTCATGATTAATTATTTAGATGAAAGCTAGATCCATTTAAGTCGATGAGAAGATGAGTTAGTAATTAAGTTAATAAAAGATAAACATGGGTGTATCGTAGATAGGGTATGATTGTGTGATTTAGAATCTTGATTTTCATCGACGTGGATTCAGACTCAACCTCACCACACCGAATCTTCGACAAGTAGCGTTTTCTATAGCTCCAAGCTGACAAATACTTATTTCTTTACTACCCACAAGGGGCTAAACACAGAGAGGACAAACAAGGACAGACAAACGGATTATGTCTATTATATCGACCCCAGTGCGTAACTGGTACTTATTTAATCGACCCCGAAAGGATGAAAGGCAAAATCGACCTCGGCGGAATTTGAACTCAGAACGTAGCGGCAGAGACGAAGTCCCGCGAAGCATTTCGCCCGGCGTGATAACGTTTCTGCCAGCTCGCCGCCTTAAAAGTACCAAATTTGATATCCGGAATTTGCGAGGAAAACCTTCGTATACAGATGTGTGTGTGTGCATGTGTGTGTGTGTGTGTGTGTGTGTGTTGTGTGTGTGTGTGTTGTGTGTGTGTGTGTGTGTGTGTGTGTGTGTGTGTGTGTGTGTGTGTGTGTGTGTGTCTTTGTGCGCGCGTGTGTGCAATTGTGTCTATATTTTCAGACACAGCCACTTGGCAAGCCGTTTTCGTTCGATGACGATCCTACATCGTAGCGGTTCGGAAAGAGTGCGTGCTACAATAAGTGACCGACGTGAGAAAACGTAAACTCTGGGATATCTTTCAAGCCTTCCAGGTGATGCTCGGACATGGCCGCGGCTCAGTTACAAGAACTAAGCAAAAAATAAAAGATATCTTTATATATAAAAGTGAAGTTGTGTGTCTGTCTCCTACGATTTAGATTCCTAACTACTCCCACATTTTGCGGTGCAGTTTAACCAAAACCGGGTATCTTATAGTCGTGATTCATATCGAGCCCTTCTGGGTATTAGCGCGCGTCTACGATGAGTCTACGATTTTTAAAATAATTTATCATCATTTTTTTTCCATTTTTATGCATTTTTGTCGCTATTACATAAGGGAAGTAACTCTCTAAAAATGTCTACGATGAGTCAACGATTTTTTAAAAAATTTACCATCATTTTTTTTTCCATTTTGAATGCGTTTTTTTGCTATTTTATGGCTATAACCCTCTAAAAATGCTTATATAGTTATTTCCCTTACAAACCCGAGCAACGCCGGGCGATACTGCTAGTAGAGGTATAAACGTGTGTGTGTGCCTGCCTCTATATATGTTCGTATATTTTACATGGAAAATTTTTCTTGTAGCCAAATACAGAATGCATAATTTATGATGTAATGTATTGCTTCATTTCAAATATGCTGTTTTGAAACATCTTAAGCATCACACCGTATGAAACCCTTGATGTTTCCATAATATTTTTATGCAACTTGTTTCTGTCGGTTGGGTCCTCTTTCTTTTTGTCACGTGTCGAGGGTGACTGATGCTTTAGTTTTAATTCATGAGGTGGTTTCCGTTGTTTCATTGGATATTATTTTCATTTGTTGTTATTTTTTTTTTTTTTGGTTTTTGTTTCTATAGACTTATTTTTGAAGTGTTCATTTATTTGCGATTTACTTTTTCCATTTGGCGGACATCATTGCCGTTATTATTATTATTATTATTCTTTCTTCGCATTTTATAAAACAGGTTTTATGTTGTTTTGGTAACAGAATGCATTAAATATTTATTGGTCTGTTTGAGGACATTTCTCATATCATTTATTCTTTCTTTACATTAACACAATTTATATTATTTATTATTATTATTATTATTAATGTTGTTATTTCTGTTTATGTTGTCGTCGTCGTCTTCATCATACTGATCATCATCATCATCATCATCATCATCATCATCATCATTATTATTATTATTATTATTATTATTATTATTATTATTATCATTATTATTAATGTTGTTGTTATTCCTGTTTTTGTTGTTGTCGCTCTTCTTTTTGTTCTGTTTATTTTTGTTATTATTGTGTTCTAGTGTTTGGCTGACTTAATGTTTTTTTTTCTTGCTTGTTTTATTAAAAACTCAGTCATTTTCCGGTCATTTGTCAAGCAAAATTTTTTGTTTTTTCTTTTGAAAAGAAGTTCAATATGTTCTTTACAATGTGGTGATATTTCGATTTGGTACGGTGGTCAATAATGTAATTATCTATACGCATGATATTGCAATTAGCAGCTGGCACAGTCACACATAAAATCACTCTGCATTGGTTGACTGAAATTTCATGTGTAGATTTATTTGGTACTAGCAGTATCGCCCGGCGTTGCTCGGGTTTGTAAGGGAAATAACTATATAAGTATTTTTAGAGTTATAGCCAAGAAATAGCAAAAAAATGCATTAAAAATGGAAAAAATTTATGGTAATTTTTTTTTTAAATCGTTGACTCATCGTAGACATTTTTAGAGAGTTACTTCCCTTATGTAATAGCGAAAAAATGCATTAAAATGGAAAAAATGATGGTAAATTTTTTTTTAAATCGTAGACTCATCGTAGACGCACGCTAATACCCAGAAGGGCTCGATATGAATCACGACTATAAGATACCCAGTTTTGGTTAAACTGCACCGCAAAATGTGGGAGTAGTTAGGGATCTAAATCGTAGGAGACAGACACACAACTTCACTTTTATATATAAAGATGTCATAATTTTCCTGCTCAAGTTTAGTTTATTTCTAGAGACTTTAATGCACTTCACAGATTGTCAGCATTTCTAGTAGAAGCTGTGGGATTTGAACACTGAAAGCACAGAGGTTACCCGTGACAGAACAGTAATAATGCTGATTCATGTGTTCAATGTCCGATATTGCAAACTTATAATATACATTATTATCTCTGTAGTGCACAGGCACTATCGGTCTGCTCTTCTTCTATGATGTCGACAGTCTATGAAGTTTTGGATGAATTTATATTTAATGTTTCTATAATTTGCTTAATATGCTGCATATCTCTCTCTCTCTCTCTCTATCTCTCTATCTCTCTATCTCTCTATCTATCTATATATCTATCTATCTTAAGTACCACTTGAAAAGGAAAGTGAGAGTAGAGAGGCAAGTTTTGTCTAGCGAATGTTTTAAAAAAAGATGGGTGAATGTAGCAAGAATGGCACGTATGAATGACGAAGCCACCTTGAGCATAATCCTATGAACCCAGAAATTGAAAACAGAGAGTTGCTTATTTGCAAAAAAAAAAAGAAATATAACATGTGACTCCATTGACCGAGGTTACCGTGGTCTTTTCCGTAGGCTTTTCTTTCCACGGGTAAACCTCACCTGTCCTCCCCTTTACACTTCATATTGACATTTCTGTGATAACGATCCCTATTGATCAATTTTTTTTTTTCCTCTCCCCCTTTTTTTTTAACCCTCCTTTTTTTTGTCCTCTTTCTCTCCTTTTACGATCCCTTTTGATCGAAACTCCCCCTTCCTTTTTTTTTTAAACCTTCAAAAGAAAAGCTCTACCTTGTAATTTGTTCTATCTGTGTGCAGCCCTGTGTGGCTAATAAAGAAACATATCTATCTATCAATCTATCTATCTAACTATCTATCTATCTTTCTTTCTATTTATCTATCTATCTATCTGTCTATCAATCTACATATATATCTATCTCTCTATCTATCTATCTGTCTGTCTATCTATCTATCTATCTATCTATCTATCTATCCATCCATCTATCTATCTATCTATCTATCTGTCTGTCTGTCTGTCTGTCTCTCTCTCTCTCTCTCTCTCTCTCTCTCTATCTATCTATCTATCTACATGTCATTGGCTGTCCTCGCTTTCGTCTGCCTAAGTCTAAACAATTTCTCGTATTTTATATATGTTTGTTTATATTGAATTTTTGTCAACAGTTGGTTAAGAACATCACCTTTCTACTCAGTGAATCGCTCTTACAAAAAATTTACATGCTAGGGTGTATTTTCGCTCTTTAAATTTCATTTAAAAATTCAATCTCTCCTGAAGAATGGATAACTTGGCTGAAGCGGCCAGCGTTCCATCGTCTTTCATGGATATTAATTTCCCGGTATTATTGAACTTTGTAAAGAAGTGGGAAAGTGTTGAATTACATTCACACACACACGCACACACACACACACATAGTTGAACAACGTCAACACACATACTGAAAACACATTCCATTGTATTGTACCCTCTGAGTTCGGCCCTGCGTGGCTAATAAAGAAATCTATCTTTTTATCTATCTATCTATGTATCTGTCTGTCTGTCTGTCTGTCTGTCTGTCTGTCTATCTAGGTCGTAGGATCACAAAATTAAAATCAAAGATGGGCCCCCTGAAATTGAAGCACAATGGCTGCTGTCAGCCATCAGCTACAATTCTGAAGAAGTTATTAACATCTTGGAAATTGCCATCCTAGCTCAACAGAACTGGATAGGCCAGGCTTTCAAAATCTTGGTTTAAGCAAATCAAGAAGCGATAGAAAATATTCCAAATCTTATAAAACTGCTAGACAGTACCACCATGCATGTCACCGTTGATGGCAGAAGATCACGCTGTCACCTCTGTGGCAGCAAAAACCACTTAAAAGTTGATTGCACAATATTGAAGGAGTAACAGCAACAAGGACAACAACACGAAAAACAACAACAACAACAACAACAAAATCTACAACAAGAAAACCAAAAACACAAATGAAAACCAGCACTGCAACCCACATCGCCATATACACAGCTGATAAAACCTCTCTACCAACAAATGGAAGGGCATGAGCAACCAACAAGCCAACGCAACCAAACGACTCCACCATCAGAGCCATGAACAGAAGAAACAAAACCATCACCACAACCACCACCAACAACAACAACTGTAGAAGGACCAAAATCAAAAGGAATCATACCCCATCCCCTCAAAACACACACACCCCATCCCAACCGTCATCAACCAGCACCAACAAAAAATGAACATTAACAGACTAAGAAATAGACCCAATACCATCCCCTTCCTACTTTCTGATTCCTCCGACATGTCCTCCGACGAGGATAACACAGAAGAAGGGCAAGTGGCCACAGGGGGGAGGAGAGAAAGTGGAAAAATGAATAGAGAAACAAACACACAAAGCGGGGAGATTTACCACTCCAGAAACCAAAACATCCGCATAAAACGAAAACATTGACACAAACACAGAAAGACACAAGGAATTCACAATGCTGACAGTAATAAACACAAACAAGTCAGACCTTATGCAATACAGTAGGTCAATCATCATCATTGTTTGACTGTTGTCGAGACAATGGAATTTACCATGCTACGCCAGACTTCACGGTCCATCATGGCATTACGGAGGTCCTGTTGCTGGATGCCTGTATCCCTGGAGATTACATCAGGGTAGGAGATTGTGCGCCCTCTGGTATTGCGAGTAGATGGATTCCAGAGGAGAAGAGTAGAAATTACCTCTTTTTCAGCTCTACAACAATGTCCAGCAAACTGGACTCTTCTACCTTTCACAAGAGATGACACAGGTGGTAGTTTCCCATATATTTGCATTTTGGTTGGATGGCGCTTCCACGGGAGATTTTGAGCTCTCATAAGGAGGCGAGTGTAGGTTCCATCCAACCGCCTCTCAAGCTTCTTTGATAACGTCCAGGTTTCTGAGCCATATAGCAGACTTGGTTCGACTGTGGCTTTGAAGATTTCAAGTTTGAAGTCTCTACTTAGATTTGATGACCAGATCTTATGCATGTCAAACAACACCATAACAAACGACAATGTCAAAACAAAAAAATCACTCAGACCCAACACCACCACAACACAAAGAAATTTTACACGTGACACAAAACACACACAATACACTGAAATCTCTTTACCTTAATGCAGTAGGTTTTTTTCAAAAATACTTCTCAAAAATATGTACAAAAGTTCTGTCGTGAATATTGCCTCCGCTACCTTCCTTTAACCGGGAAGACAAGGGAGTTTTCATTGTACTGGTGGCTATGATGAAATGATGTGTGTGGTGGACTCGTGCGAAAGGTTTAGAGACAAACACTTTCCTCTCTGGCCAATCGCTCATCAACTTTTTCAAGTACCACCTGAAAAAGATGGTGAGAATAAAACGGGATTTTTTGTCTCATGAAACATTTCAATAGAAAGTTGGTGAATATAGAAAAGATGGTACGCTTGAGTGATGAAACCACTTTGTGCATGATCCTGTAAATCTAAGAGAGAGAGAGAGAGAGAGAGAGAGAGAGAGAGAGAAAGAGAGAGAGAGAGAAAGAGAGAGAGATGTTCTTTCCCTGCCTGAGGTTACCGTGATCTTTGTCGTAGGCTTTTCTTTCCATGGTAAATCTGCATAACATTTTTACTCCACTTTTTGGGAATTCTATTATAAATGGAACATTGTTATTTCGCCTTATACACCTCCTAAACGCTTTCGAATGTGTTGATCGTTTTTCTTTTCAAAATAAAAGTTCTACATTGTATCCCCCACACACACACAGTATTCGGCCCAGCGTGGCTAATAAAGAAACCTATCTATCTATCGCGTCATTCAAAAGATCCTCAGCATGTTATGAGTTGTAATAAAAACATACAGCAGAAAAAGAAAAATGCACACTATATACATATATATATATATATACCGGAGTAAACACATAAATGTGAAACATATCGGTTCCATTATAGCAAAAACTGTCCGATGAACGGCAACGGGAAACTCAGAGTAACAGGTTTTGTTGAATTTTCTGCTGCTTTAAATAAAGTAAATATATTTATATAATATATCTGTAATGCGTGAGGAGTGTGTATATATATATATATATATATATATACACTCCTCACGCATTACAGATATAGGGCAAAAAATTGTTAATTTAATAATTAATAAATTTTACCAAGTAGTGTCGGTATGGAAAAAAAACATTATCGGTAAAAACTTATAGAAAAAGGTTTTTTTTCTTATAATTATAAATATATTTATGAGTTTAGTTTAGCAACAAGTTGCTTCACCACATACCGAAAATTTAGAAATAGCAGTCAAAGACACTTAATTCTTTTAACTACAAATATGACTTCACAGACAGCAATATTTATAACTCACATACGCAAAAGAAGAATAAATAACGAAATCAGTCCCCGATTAATTAGGTACGCGTTTCGGAATTAGAATTGTAAAATTCCTTTCCTTCATCAGCATAATATTTCGCGAATTATACATTTGAAATTTGAAACTTACCTTCTGCATCCTCGACCAAGAGACATCGAAACTTGGCATAAGGTAATCTGCATTTCCAAACCTATATAGAAGAGTAATTTCATATTTTGCCTCCAAGATTACCATGTGCGTCACAAGATAGTACCGCAGGAAAACAAAAACTGCAGTTTGCTATCAGGGAGTGAAATAATTATTACAGATATAGGGTAAAGAATTATTAATTTAATAATTAATAAATTTTACCAAGTAGTTTCGGTATGGAAAAAAACCATAATCGGTAAAAAAGTTATACAAAATGTTTTTATAATTATAAATATAATTAAAGGTTTAGCAACAAGTTGCTTCACCACATACCCAAAATTTAAGAATAGCAGTCAAAGACAGCTAATTCCTTTAACTAAAGATATGACTCCACAGACAGCAATATATCAGATACCAGGAAACCACAAAATGGCAGAAATTCAAAAGATAGTGCTCATGGGAACTGCACATATCCTACGTAAAGTACTGTCTATGTAATCTCAAATTTTAAAAGAAACATAATTTACTTATGGCTTCTTATGCATTCTCTAGAACAACACTAAGTACAAAACCAAATATATGGCACCCTAAGCATAACACCAACATGAACTTCTAACTTGTTGTCTCTTGAGGTTTCTGGGTGAGACTTGGTGTCAACTTGTACAAATGCAAAGCAAAAGTCAAACATATAATAATAATAATAATAATAATAATAATAATAATAATAATAATAATAATATAATAATAATAATAATAATAATAATAATAATAATAATAATAATAATTATTATTATTATTATTATTATTATTATTATTATTATTATTATTATTATAATTATTATTATTATTATTATTATTATTATTATTATTATTATTATTATTATTATTATTATTATTCAGTAGTTTTATTTTTATAACGTACTTTCACTTCACTACCGAGCGCAGCTCTGTGTGCCTTGGGTATGTGCTGTGATTTGTTTTGATGCTCTAATGGTTACTGTATTGAAAGTGTTCTACGTAGGATGTGTGCAGTGCCTAGTAGTGCAATTTTCTGCATGTTATATGTGTTTGTAAGTCCTGGTGTTTTTGTTATGTATGTGTCTGAATCTTTTATTATTATTATTATTATTATTTGTCTGAATATTTTTTATCATGCCTAATGCACCTACTATGATAGGAATTGTTTCTGTTTTTAGATTCCACATTCTGGTTACCTCTATTTCCAGGTCTTTGTATTTTGAAAGTTTCTCCATTTCTTTTAGAGACACGTTGTCATCTGCTGGTATTGATACATCAATTAGAAAGCATTTTTTTTCTTCATGATCTCTGACTACTATATCTGGTCTGTTGGCCTTAATTTTTCTATCTGTGTGTATTGGCATATCCCAGAGTATGGTTGCTTTCTCGTTTTCTGTGACCATTTCTGGTGTGTGCTTATACCATCTTTTTTCTGTTGTTATTCCATAATGTTGGCATAGCTTCCAGTGTATGTAGGTCCCAATTCTGTCATGTCTGTGAATATATTCCTTATTATTATTATCATTATCATTATTATTATTATTATTATTATTATTATTATTATTATTATTATTACTATTATTATTATTATTATTTAAGACGTCACACAATATCTAATATCATGATATTAAATATTTTGTG
>NC_043006.1:6594758-6667258 GCF_006345805.1 Octopus sinensis | reverse complement strand
TCCACGGACGTACGTTTCGAAATCAAGTTTTAAGGAAAGCATAAGAATTAGATATTAAATATTAAATAATTCTATCTTACCGAAACTTCTTTTCTCTTCAGCGTAGAATACTATAATCATAAATGATTATATATTGAATTATATATATATATAACCCTAACCCTAACCCTAACCCTAACCCTAATAATATTAAACTTCAATTATCCGCTCCAACGCACGGTTGCAACACCAAATGGTCTTATCTCCAACCGTGCTGTTTTCCGGTGTGATTTTTGCTACCCAGGTATCGGTTAAACCTTTGAATAATCTGTTACAGAAAATTCATCTTTCTATTTCAACAAATATATATATATATATATATATTATATATATATATATATAGTCTATAGATAGATAGATAGATAGATAGATAGATAGATAGATAGATAGATAGATAGATAGATAGATAGATAGATAGATAGATAGATAGATAGATGGATAGATATGCGTATGCATAGGTATGTATTGGTATACATAAATATATATTATCCAGTTGTTGTCAAGCGATTCTTCTTGTTTAGTAGATGTTTACAGCATAAATACTGGATCTGTGAGCGATTTTTCTTCCCTGTGATTCCTACAGGGCAAAGTTGAAGACTAATATTTACTGTTTCTGTTAAATAAGAAAGTTTTTATTGGAAATTATACATTATGTAAAACGTTTAAATATTATTCTATATAACAAATATTTAATATACGCATTTTGCGATTACTTGGTTTTATTTTTTATGTTATCGTATTCGGATCTAGAATTCTTCAAAGAAATTTTCTCAATATACATTGAAATACACAAGTTTATAAGAGCCGGACCACGCTTCAACATCAAAGCAGATAATATAGAATTCTTAAAATACAACAGAAAATCGAAGATTGACTTTCTTTTTAGATACGTTGCTCCGGTTGCCAAACTGTCGATATCTTCGACCTTTAAACTGGAAAACATTGGTGAGGCAACTGATGCTGGATTCATAGCAGCTCTCTAAATCACCTTTTGACAAACACAATGAACTACAATCTACGACTGGGACAAGTCTGCAAACATGAAAATATGCCAAAGCTACACGTCTTTGTTTGAATGGCAGGATTTTATTCGAAATATAATATTGCGTATATATTTGCTTTCGTTTTATATAGTTTCTAAAATAATATTCCTACAGTCTAGCACATCATCATATTAAATATTACAGTGCTACAATAAAATGTTTCCAACACACACACACACATACACACACACACTCATGCACACATATGCGTGTGTGTTTGTGTATGTATCTAACACACGCGCAAACGCATAGACACATACACAAACAATTTTTTGTTAAATCTTATATATATAAAAGTCTTGAAATTTCAATATTTTCCTTTTAATTCTCCGAAACTCCAAAATTGTTACTAATACTGTTGCTATTTTATTAATAACTAATTTTAATAATCATCGGTCCGCGTTTTCCTTGTACGCTATATTCATATTGACTGAATAGAAGTCTTGATAATGGTCATTGGTGGGTGATACGGACCAGTTAGATTGATGGATGCCTTGATAAATAGAGAGATTGATTGATTGACTGATAGACATAGATATGATTGTGTGTACAAGAGAAATGTTGATGTATAAATGACGAGGAGAATCTCAGTGACTGTCTGTCCGTCACCTCTCTCTCGATGTGTATATGTGTGTGTGTGAGAGAGATAAATATATTTATATATATATATATATATACATACACAAGCATATATATATATATATATGTGTATATATATGAACACACGCACACACATACACAGATATATAGAACAGGCTTCTTTCAGTTTCCGTCTAGTAGAACCCTTCGCAAAGCTTCGATTGGACAAAGGATTTTGAAGCAGACACTTGTGCAAGGTGCCACGCGGCTGGATTGAACTCGAAACCGTATGGTTGTTAAGCAATCATCTTACCACAGCCACTTACAGTTTAAATTTGAAAAGAAAACTAAGAATATTAATTTAATATTTATATAGATATTTCGGCAACAACAAAACGATCGTAATCAAAAACAACAAATATAATAACGGGGCCTCTTAGACATTCAAAACTTGTCTCTTTCAAAGCAAAATGCGATCCGTTTATGACAAATACAAGCAGATTGACTAATGCCATCCCAGACACAAAATAATTTTGTAGAAGACTGACTGGCCAAAGTATTTACTACTACTACTACTACTACTACTACTACTACTACTACTACTACTACTACTACTTTTACTATTATTATTATTATTACTATTATTATTATTATTACTATTATTATTATTATTACTATTATTATTATTATTCAGAGATATCGTAACAGATTATTATCTTATAGAATTTAAGGCAGGACATCGCAACTACTGCCATCCTATAATGATCAGTTGAGGAATATTACATATTCCGACATTCAAGACGGAGTCCAGAGTAAGGCCACTCAGATTACTGGCATTAAACCACTTAATAAAAGACGCCCCAGGGATGGTTTCATATTTGTTTGACATTTCTATTCCAAGAACAATCAATGTCTTTTATTGCTTGGAAGTAGCTGAAAATGTAGACTCTTCATTTACCATTTCTTTTGTTGTTGCACTTGCTACGCCCGATCTCTTATTCGGCAGTCATCACACTCGCTACTCGGCTGAAACCTACTATCCTCTTCATCCGTCTGTTCCTCTGGTATCTCATCCATACTAATATTTTCCTTGCAGTTATCAAACAGCAACTATTTAAGTGAAACAACATTAATTGTACCGCTCTCGAAGATATGCAGAATCCAGATGCAGTGTTGCTTCCTCGAGTCTCATCAAGGCAGGGACACATAATAAAGTCAGTTTTAAGCGATTGCAGTTTAACAAACCTGAACTTATTGTGCTATAGCTGTATTGCTTCTGTGATCCTCACATGATCACAAACATATCACTGTTGACTTAACTTTCATCGGAAAATAAAATATTTCGAGAGCAGAAGACTTTATTTTAGCCATTCAAAAACAAAATTCTTAAACATTTTATATTATTAATTATTCAGGAAACTAAGATGATTAATGTATACGTGTTTATGAAATATTAAAAGGTCACGTTGAAGTTGAAGATAGACGATCAGTTTCCACTTCCATAAATATATATATATATATATATATATATATATATATATATATATATATAATATATATATATATATATATATGTGTTATGTATGTATGCATGTATATATATATATATATATATATATATATATATATATACATATATATATATATACTGCACACCCACATACATTAAGACATTCCTTCTCAGCTACGAAATCATAACTATTTGCAATTTCAATGGCAGCTGGTGCAGAAACTGGTATTTGCATTTCTACATGAAAACAGACGTTTTTCACTTCATATCTCACAACATCTCGTCAGGACGTCCATAAGGTGTAATAGGCTGCGTCATATCAACAGTGGCGTTGCTTTTCTACGCAGGTAGTATAGAACTTGCTGTTATAACATTGATATTGGATAATTCTAAATCAAAGCCTAAAAGATTTTGGACGCGATTCCACGAAGAGATCTGCAACACAAAGAAATTGAGTACTAAAATACACTAGAAGTAGATCTAAATAATCATATGCGCTTTATCAATATTACTGAATGAATGTATTTTTGAAACATTTTCCGCGATAGATTGATAAGTTATCTCCTTTTTCCTATAATTCGATACGTGTATTTATAACTGAATGTCCAAAATGATTAAGTGTGTATAGGCTCGAATACTATTGCGGTGTGTCATGTAACGAAAGAAGAAACAAATTTTTCAGATAAAGCCGTTCTTCACTCGTGTCGCAGTTAGAATTAAATGACTCGAGACGAAAGCCAAGTATCTCGTTGAATCATATCAAAATAGGGTAAGAGTGTCATAAGACTGGGATATGAAGGTTTGTGACACTGTACATGCTATAACGCCTGAAAGCGTCGGATGTTAGCCAAGTTTGTAATACGAACAGTCAGAACGTATTATCTGTACGTCTTGGTATGGTATTTATCCTTACATTAGTTATATGAGCTATGAACGTTATTTCTGGCGTGAATATGACAGCAGCTACCTATCACTTTGAAACAAACCTTTTTGAATCGCAATTAATACATAGATACGGCGTTAACAAAAGATTGTGGTTATCTTATGTATATTCTAAGAATTGTGAGTATGTTTTGAAGGTAAACTTTTACAGAAGTAATGAAAAAATGCATGGAAAAGTAGACAATGTTTCTCAATATGAAAGAATGAAATTACTCTCGCGAGATGCTTTTAGTATACAGTTTCGATATATCAAATTAAATTGCTTCCTCTTGTAATAAATAATTATCAAAGTCGAATACAATTCATGTTTCAGAAGATGATACTGTCTTTCTATTCATTTAATTAAAGGGTAACATTACCTACCGATAATGCCAATCAATATAATTACTGTTCATATCTACGGACAGTTTATAACGTATGGAAGTATGGAAAATATACGATAATAATCTGAAATATGATGAATACAATAATTTAATCTCCCCCTTTCTCTCCCTTCCCTATCTGTCCTTCTCTCTGTGCGAGCATAATACAATCTTAAATACGTATAGATATTTATGTCTAATTGTCTCACCATTTCTCCTCTTTGATGCTTCGCATACACCCTCACTCGCGCTCACACTCACAAACACACATACATATGCATGCATGCTGTGAGAGAGATATAGAGAGCGCGAGAGAGAGATATAGAGAGCGCGAGAGAGAGGTATAGAGAGCGATATATATATATATATATATAGAGAGAGAGAGAGAGAGAGAGAGAGAGAGAGAGATGGCGAGTGTGTGTGTGTGTGTGCGTGTGTGTCAGTGATTTAACATACATATGCCTGGTTGTAGATTTGTCTATAAATATGTTATCATGCTGATAACAAAGTCGTTAAGTTAACAAATTATTTCTGGCTGTCAGTTTTAATTTAACTAATTTTCTTGTATATGTAATAATAGTTGAACATTATTTTCTGCATATCTAGGAAGGTCATATTATGTGATTCATTCATTATTTACAAAACACTGGTATTATGCACATGAGCTGAATGGAATGTAGCAGTTTGAAATCTTACAAACGATAATTAGCCATTTTGTTTTCGTGCCATTAACTTATTAATGGTTTGATTTTATACAGTTCGTTTAGAAATTAGCAATTTAATAATTTGAAAATATACGAGATTTTTCTCCTCGCAACATTTCGGAAATACATACTTTTATATCTTCGAGAATATATTTCAATAATTTCAGCATGTTACCATTATACATGTATAAAACTGTTATTTTATTTTAATACGCAAAAATGCATATTACGGATTCGTTAAGCACCTTGTACAATGTAAATACAATGTTTTAAAGAACATCATCAATTTTCTCCTTTGTTAAATGTTTTATAGTTAGGTAAAGCATGTGTTTTCCGTTTAATGCATTTGATGTGCGTGTTCATCAGAGTTAAAAATATTTACAATGCAACATTCATTCGAAAGATGAATACAAATAACTCGGGACTAGCCTTCATTCATTGCATTCCATCTTGATTTTCCCACGTTCTTTAATGCATATCATAAGCCGAACCGAATTCTGGACTAGAGGTTAAAGACTTAAGGAATTAATGTTAAGTTTTCTGCCCAGGAATATACGCTAAGATACCTAACTTTCAAGGTTCTAAGATAGGCATCTTTGATGCCATTAATGCCGTCATATAGACTGCATGATCTACATACGGTATTTTAATCTGCATTAATTTGGTTTATCTAAAACCTGAAGTAAATTAATTTTTCTCACACACAAACACACTCATACATATAGCGAATAATTATAATTACATACAAATATATACATGCACACACACACACACATACACGTGCTCATCTACGTAGCTATACTTTTAATGCTGTGTGTCTAAATGTTTGTCTGCCTGTCTGTCTATATCTTTCTCCCACTCCTTCTCTTTGCATATACAATTGCTTATCTAGCATAAAATTTGGAGAGAGATTTATAGATATATATCATGGCATAGTTAAGTTATGCTGCTCGGGATAGCTCTTGATTATGGCACCAAGCATGTCCCCAAATCTGTATATGCTTATACAGAAGACTCGCAGTTTCTGACCTTATAAGAGTGTCACGCGGGGAGAATCACCACCTCAGCCACATGATATGACCTTCCTAGATATACACCTCTCACTACAGTACTTGATATATACTTATATTTTTAGTGTCATTGTGGTTAAACAAGAAAACTAAGCGATTCACATTTTCGTTTATCCAACGAGAAATAATGTGGTGTTGAAGAAATTAGTTATTAGAAGACTAAAACAAAACACTCCTTTTTTTGTGTTCTCAATAATTTTCTGTATCTTTCTATATTATAGATATAAAAGTTCTAAAAATTCCAGTCACCCATTGTGCTTAAAATCTCTTCGTTTTAAAAGAATTCTTCAAAAATTGCCATGACGTGTCGCGATGGCGAATAAGCTTGGTCGAATATTTCCCATGGTGATAGCTGCAGTGGGATAAGACCTACACTAAATTCATGTTACTATCCTAAATTACTGTTAATAGATATAATCATGATGCTTGGAGTAGAGAACACAAGATATAAAATAAAAAATAATGCTTTATAAGAGTATAAATTCTTTTGTTGGATAAATCCCTAGTGATACTTTCCTCACAAACAGGGAATCCTATTCTCAACAATTAATCAATGCTGCTTCATCTATTTAATTTACTTCTAAACGAATAAACAAATTTTGCATGCTACTCTATCAAACATCATAGCTATTCTCTTTTTCTCTTTTCTCTTTTACTTGTTTCAGTCATTTGACTGCGGCCATGCTGGAGCACCGCCTTTAGTCGACCAAATCGACCCCGGGACTTATTCTTTGTAAGCCTAGTACTTATTTTATCGGTCTCTTTTGCCGAACCGCTAAGTGACGGGGACGTAAACACACACCAGCATCGGTTGTCAAGCAATGCCAGGGGGACAAACACAGACACACAAACATATACACACACACACATATATATATATACATATATACGACAGGCTTCTTTCAGTTTCCGTCTACCAAATCCACTCACAAGGCATTGGTCGGCCCGGAGCTATAGCAGAAGACACTTGCCCAAGATGCCACGCAGTGGGACTGAACCCGGAACCATGTGGCTGGTTAGCAAGCTACTTACCACACAGCCACTCCTGCGCCTATTAAATATTAAACGCAAGGTTTATTAGCGCATCTGAGGCAGCTCTCGTTATAATAATACCACAGACTACGATAGTGGTATATCTTACACCAATAGTAATATCACATAGAGTAGCGGCTCTTTATAGTTTCAGCGCCGTTTGACATATGTTACTCTAACAAGACCTCACCCTTTGTACAAAATTCTGTGTAAACATAATCATACGCACGATGTCAGCAATAGGACAGATTATCATACTTATACAATTAGATGTGTACGCTTTGGCCAATTTCCATTGAAAAGCTGATACTTTGATCAATACCTCGTATATGTATATGCTCTTTATCATCTCATGTAAGCTTCACAAATAACTTTATGCAATACTTCGCTATAAGTACACTGGCTTATATGTTGATAACGATATGCATGCACACGCGTATACATGTGTACAAACACATAAATGTTATATGGTTTTCGTTAACACTTCTCTTCAAACCGATATCAACGATCATTTTTATATCAACAATATCTCTATCTTGCTAAGTGGAGTTTAGCAGGCAATCTAAGAAGATCGTTATTCTCACACACACATATATATAAATGTGTGTGTGTGTACGTATTCAAATTCTGATGTTATTAAAGAATAAAACAATCAACGCGTCTATCATGATTTCAACTTCGGTTCACTCTCTTGTTATTGTTTTATACGTGTGTATAGTATACTGATGTGTTAATAGACTAATTTTATTCTGTTCATCATCAACATGAAATATTCATAATTTCACAACAATACCTGTTAATAGTTTATGTATAATTTTCAATTGTTACAATTCACCGTTTCTTTCTCTTCCAACTCTAGTTGTACATGATGAAGATGATCAATGAGATTCAAATTGTTGTTTCTCTTGCTGAGCTTAAATACTGAGAGACCACATGCAGATGTTTGAGATAGTTCACATTTAATATAATTAATTATTTAATACATTTCAAAACTTTTTCTACCATCGGGCTGATTAAAAACAAAAAAGGACTTGATGTATGAAACCGCCAGTAATATTCATAGCATTGTTCCGTGCTACAAATGCTAATTTCGATGCAAGACTAATGTTTTAATGTTTTAAATACATGACTGTTAATCAAAGGTGATATACTAAATGACTGGAAAGAAAAATGTCGGAAGATAATTAACGATTCGAAAACTGCAATTTTGCATGCAGTCATTGATTAGTTTGCATTGAATGAAAAGATTTTAATGGTTGCTGGTATTCGCGCTTACATAGCAGTGAGCATTACTCTCACAATGATTAGATCCAATGTATCCATTCATTAAAGCTATTTAAGTTGAAAAAATTGCGTCTTGTTTCTTTATTTCAAATAATAAAATCTCCCGGCGTCATCATGAATTATAAATTCCTTAATTTTATTGATAACATACAGAAGACTATCAAAGTTATTTCTATAAAATAGCCATAAAAATAAATCCCTTGATGTATTTTCTGTCGACTAATCAATGATATTGCCCAACATAAAATTTTCAGTTAATTAGAATATTGTAAAACTCAACAAGATATCATGTGTTCAAATACATTTGCAATCAAACTGTATGTATAAGCATGTGTCTATGTATGTGTTTCTAAGTACAGTTGTGTCTGTCTATGTGTGTGTTTGTGCATGTATATCTGTCTGTGAGTGTATGTGTCCGTGAGAGTTATTAGATATCTACGACACGAATCAGATTCTATTTTCTTTGACAATGGGTGTTCGCTAGACTTATTTCTGCATTAATAAATATTCATTCTGAGGTAAGGTAGTTTCAAATGAGAAATTATAGCATGTGTGTGCGCGCGTGTTTGTGTGTGTGTGTGTGTAGCAGTTGTTTGCCATCGTGAACTGATCTTGAAGTTTTCGATGTCAATTTCTCATTATTATGTCAAAACAGAGGTTGACATTACAGCCCATGAAGGTTTTAAAGTGTTTTCTACAAGAGCACCATGTTTCTCATCAACAAACTCTTAGACCAAAATGTTACACTTAGAAGGCTGCTGCAAACTCCTCCGCTTAAAACGATCTTATATCTATCTACCTATGTATGTATTATCTATCTATCTATCTATCTATCTATCTATTTATCTATCTATCTATCTATCTATCTATCTATCTATCTATCTATCTGTCTGTCTGTCTGTCTGTGTGTCTGTTTGTCTGTCTAGCGAATGTTTTGTCTAGCGAATGTTTTGTCTAGCGAATGTTTCAAAAAAAGATGGGTGAATGTAGCAAGGATGGCACGTATGAATGACGAAGCCACCTTCAGAATAATCCTATGAACCCGGAAAATTTAAGACAGAGGGTTACCTACTTGCAAACAAATGTGTTAACATGTAACAATAATGGTCTTTTCCGTAGGTCTTCTTCCCACGGATAAACCTTATTTGCTTCCCCCTTTACACTTTACACCATGACATTTCTGTGAAACACGATCCCTATTTATCGTTTTTTTTCTTTTGTTTCTTTTCCTTTCTTTTCTTTTTCCTTCTTTCCCGTTTACGATCCCTTTTGATCGAAAACCTACCCCACCTATTTTTTTCTTTCCCCAAAAAAGAAAAGTTCTACTTTATAATCTATCCCGTCTGTGTGCAGCCCTGTGTGGCTAATAAAGAAACATATCTGTCTGTCTGTCTATGTGTCTGTCATTTTATCTATCTATATATTTATACGTTTTGTAGTGCATAGCATGTGAATTTATAAAATCGTTTGGCAGTCACAGAAAGCCACCCCGCTACTTCGCAGACTCTGTTAGCACATTACATAGTAATCTAATACGGAGGAATATAATGCAGATCTCTGAAATCCAAGAGAATCTGTCGTTGAGAGACTTTCACGGAGGGTTTATAAACAATAAATTTTCAGGAGGTATGAGAGGTAAATACATTTATTTAACCACATATCTTCTTTGAGCTTACGGTTGTTTCGCAGCCTTCATCATGCAATCGCAATTTTGTTGTATAGTAAATTATGTTTATATGTATACAAGCATATGCATGCAAAGCATTACACATCTCTCACGTTTGCAACATTGGTTTAAGCACGATACTCTGGTGATCTGTTGAGCTAACTTTGTTGATCTGCACTGATTTGTAAACATGTATGTTTATAATGCATATAAACATACATGTTTATATGCATTAAATCAGAATGCTTATCAGTGCTGACATATAAACACAATTTATTATATATCGAACTCATCACATGATGAAGGGTGCAAAACTGCAGTAACCCTCGGGATGACATGTGGTTGAATAAGTGTATATATATATATATATATATATATTGTTGTTGGCATCCTTTTTGTCTCGGGAGACAATGGAGTAGAGAGAGAAAGACGTTTACAGCACCTAGGTTTCCCAAGCGGTCACCCATCTAAGTACTAACTAGGCTCGACTTTGCTTAACTTCGGTGATCGGACGAGAACCGGTGTTTTCAAAGTGATATGGCCGTATATATATATATATTACACACCAAAGCACCCACCTACACACACGTATACGTAAATGTCAAATATATGAGAATACGTGCTCAATACCGCATTTTTGTTAAAATTTCATTATTTGTATATGAAGTCTATCATTGGTTTCATATGATGAAATATCTTAACATACCAACAATTTTTTGGTGCCGATCTCATGGAGGAATTTATATAAATATATATATATATGTGTGTGTGTGTGTGTGGTGTGTGTGCGTGTGTGTGTGTGTATGTGTGTGTGTGTATCAGCCCGTACAGAATAAAAAAATTTCAAGAAAGCATATATGTAATAATGCAGTCATGAAGTAAGCACTATCAACTCTAACCGATAACCCATAAGATTATAGCAATAAAAGCTCAAACACGCAGACTGTATTTTATAGGAATGTACGTCACGGTTAAAACATTGAATTAAAAGTTGCTCTACCAAACACGTATAACTTTTGATATGATCATGATTCTGGTGGTGATCTATTTCGAATTACCTTAATGTTCAATCTGCCTTTCTATAATACTCCCTACTTCAATGGTACTGTATTCTTTTACTTTTTTACTCTTTTACTTGTTTCAGTCATTTGACTGCGGCCATGCTGGAGCACCGCCTTTAATCGAGCAACTCGACACCGGGACTTATTCTTTTATAAGCCCAGTACTTATTCTATCGGCCTCTTTTGCCGAACCGCTAAGTAACGGGGACATAAGCACACCAGCATCGGTTGTCAAGCAATGCTAGGGGGACAAACACAGACACACAAACACACACACGCATATATATATATATATATATATATATACATATATACGACGGGTTACTTTCAGTTTCCGTCTACCAAATCCACTCACAAGGCTTTGGTCGGCCTGAGACTATAGTAGAAGACACTTGCCCAAGGTGCCACGCAGTGGGACTGAACCCGGAACCATGTGGTTGGTAAACAAGCTACTTACCACACAGCCACGCACACAAGAAATATGCATACAATAATGCAAATTGATCGTCACAAAATCAATCTTATTCGGACAATTATAAATGTGTATGTATGTAGATATGTGTATATATATATATGTGTGTGTGTGTATGCGTATAGTTATTCGTATATTGATATAGACGGTGGCCGTTTTCTGCGAGTGATTTTCTTTTCTGCCTTCGTAGGTATCGGCTTTACACTCACATCTCTTGTTACACGAAACGTATTGTAACTGGTTTCACAAACGACAGACCCTATAAGTCTTAGTATTTAAGACAATCGGTTTTGTGCTCAAAAGTTTTGCAGAGAATTTAATAAAATCCTATATGATTATTGTGAATGAAAGAATGTAAAATGTCCTGATTTTGTGATAATTTATTTTGATCAAGTGAATTGTTTCACTGGATTTTCCTAACAGTTTAAATAAGAGAATAAGCAAAATTTCCTTTCCATCTCTCTCCTTGACTGGTATTGGAAATTAAAGATTTCCTTAAATGCTGACATCGTATAAAAAGGAAAATATATTGTAATTAGCATTCTTGAAAACTCTTAAAATGTTTTAGCAATATCGCCTTACGCAACTCCAAATGGCATATATATTTTCTTTTTAATATCAACGGTTATTTATCAATCTTATTAGGATTATGCTCTAATAGTTTCATGCATGTTGTTTCTAGATGCTAAGCACCGCAAGTATGAAACATTTCTTATATTGGAACGAATCGTCCCATTTAATTGGATATTTTCGTCTCAATATGTGGTGTGTTTGGTACCCAATCGTATAACAAAATGTATCAATGCCAAAAATATATACAAGTGTATATATATATTACGGTTGTTTACCTTTATATTCATTTCACTTGAATATATAAACACAATTTGTAAGTTTTTAATACCTTAAAGATTTGATTACATAAAACGATGTATGTTGAGTTGTTACTTCTGTAGCATTAAACTTATATAAGTTCACCTAGAACGAACGTGCTTTTATCTATTTCCTTCCGCCGATTCAGGCATCTGCACTCCTTTAAAATAGCCAGTTGATATTTATATTGATAGAATGTCCTATTTTCTTCGATGACATTGACAGAAGGTCCACTACTATCTCTTCGGCGTTTGCTGTTCTGATAATATTTGTTGCATAAATCTAATTCGAATTCGACGCAACACACACTCAACTTTCCTCTTCTCATAAACTCTACCGTATCTGATGTCATCGAACCATGCGTTAAATTCTTTTCGCCTTGTTATGTCATTTTTCTTGATCTTTCTTCGTGCTATCTTTTTTCACTGCAATATTTGACATAAACCGTATTAATCTCTCTACTCTTGAGGGTCCACCGAACGATATGAATGCATGCCTTTCTTGTCACTGAGCAATAAAACGAATAAACCACCGCCGGGTGCTTTAGAATTCGAAATTTAAATTTGTATTTGAATAGATCAAAAACAGATGTTCATTATTCCTTCCAGTGAATGAACGAATGAGTTACAGAAATCAGAAAACAGATTATCTTCTGAGATATAAACCTTCTACGAATTTGTCATTTGTTTTTTTGTTTTTTTCTAATACGCATTTTACTCACCCACCTCCGCATTCTATTTAATTTTTTCGCATTGTCCTTTTGTCGCTTTTACTCTACATCTCTACATATACATACGTGCATATATATACATATATATATACATATATATATATATAATATATATATATATATATATAATATATTTGTATATATATATATATATATTATATATATATATATTTGTATATATATATATATGTATATATATATATATATATACATATATATATGCACGTATATACACGCATTCACATGTGCCCACACTCACGCACACATACATATGTATATCAGCTGAAATAAGGTATTTTGCATAGCTATATATTGGGTATATTCATGTTGATGCCACTTACTTCAAAAACAGGGATAAACACCATTATCTCCAGGAAGGTATGCATTC
Source organism: Octopus sinensis (assembly GCF_006345805.1). Classification (NCBI taxonomy): domain Eukaryota; kingdom Metazoa; phylum Mollusca; class Cephalopoda; order Octopoda; family Octopodidae; genus Octopus; species Octopus sinensis. The sequence goes on along the minus strand of NC_043006.1, from coordinate 6,653,506 downwards.
CTGTTTACACGATAATAATGTGCATCATATTCAACCGATCACTGCCCCTTCCTCCTGCAAAAGAAATCTTCTGCTGTAGAGATATGCAGAAACACAATGCATGAGCGAGATATAAAGACAAAAATGCTATAGATATTTCCAAATAAGAAAATTCTGCTAAAATATTTCGCATGTTTACGGTTGTTGTGCGGTAGATCAGCAAAGGAATTGAATTGAATCAGAGAATATTGCGTTAAATCCTGTTTGCTGTAGAATCTGAGATAACACGATTATATTTTTACTTTGATATTATTATTATTTTTGTTCGGAAAAAAATAGATTATACTCGGCCTCTTTTATCGATTGATAGATTTTAAACTAATATTGAACAAAATAGAAATCTCAAATTCGTGACATTTTACTGGTTTGAATATAATAAATATTACTTGTGAAATCTATGATAAAAAAATTATTTGTATTTTTATTTATCATTTCAATATATCTTTAAAAATAGAGGTGAATTGTTAAAGTGAATATGATATTGAGCAAAGTTATCACGTTTCTTGAATTCCTGTGTTTCGTAGTATAATTTAATAAAACTCTTAAATCATTGTGTCTAAGTTTATTTAGCTATCACGAAGAATAAGTTCTACTGAGAATAAAACACCCGCCTCCTGGTGTTCTGTGGAGAAGGAGAAGGAATTCATTTCGCATCCCCTGAAATTGTAAAAAGGAGAAATAAATCACAACTCTGTTCTGATTACATAATTATGACTGCTAAAGAAAAACATTTCTTATTCACTGTGATTCAATTGCAAATATAGGAAAAAGATTCGGCAGCTTTATGAACACCAAATGCTCATTGAATTTAAATGTACAATTAACTCGATGTCAATTGACTAGACCTTCCGTCATTGTAAACACCAATACTACAAACTCCATTTGATTAGGCACGGTACTATAACTATTCTAATCGTTTCGATAATTCTTAGCTACTTAATGGTGATACGTTGTGTCCATCAATGAGAGATAGTTTCCAGTAGCTATGACATCGTAGCAATATGCGTGGCAAGATCAGAATAAAAGAAAGATGTTTAATACACAAGTATCTTTAGCTAATAGTAATCTTATTTCCCCGCGATGGAACAGCTTCTTGACCTATACCATGTGTACTATAAAGCTATCTTATATTTTATTGATATCACACTACTTGGTCAAATGTAGAGCATCATGCATGAATTAATAGGTTTTTGCAAGGAAATACTTTGTAATTTAAAAATAGTCATGTAGTCGTTTAGAGTTTACAGTTTAATGCCGAACGTTAGTGACATAAATTTAAATAGCTTACATCTAGGATATATTTAAACTGGTTTAGAAAACAAATGTTATTGGAATGTAATTTATGGCAGTACCCTAAATAGAAAGTTGGCAATACGTAGATATACAAAGTACACACCCACATACACACTCACACAAAAACACACAGACTCACACATGGACACACACAGACACACACACATGCGTGCACACACTGAGACACACACACACAGACATACACATATAGCCATTAAAATATATTTCTTAGTAAACTAACTTCCGTTTATGTTTACGATACTCTTTGTGTAGTTGTGTATATGTAAAGTGGCTGTTTTGTACAAATATTCTTTCAGCTAAATTTAAATTAACCTCGGTTCATGAATTAAATGATATGTAAGAAATTTTAATTGAAGTAATTTTTCGTTCACAAGCTGCGAAAATAAGATTCAAATTTCGGAGGTGCAACAAGCTCAACACCAAATAGTCAAAAGGAGGCTTTCGACCGCAAAATTTAATAATTACAAAACCTATTAATTCATAAAAATGAGCATTAACAATTATTTGAGTATATATAGTTGTACATACGTGTTCTTGGTAGAAATAATTCACACACATACACACATAATATATATACATGTGTGTGTATGTGTTTTTCGTGATGCCTTTGTTGCTTTAATAGACAAGTATATCATATTATATCTGTGTGTATATATATATATATATATATATATATCTGTAAAATAATATGTGACAATTATTCAATAGCCAAGATAAAACTCTGAGTTTCGGATGCCGATGTGGAAATCCACAACACCATCTCTTCGGTTATCTGGCACTTTTTTCGGATAATACCAAGAACTTGTACCTGATTGATAACAGCAAATATTTACAACTCTTACACAACAATATAAAGGCGTTTTCAGATGGCCAGATAACCGAAGAGAGGGTGTTGTGGATTTCTACCTCGGCACCCGAAACTCAGTTTTTATCTTGGCTATTGAATAATTGTCACATTTTATTTTACAGATAAATTTCCACTATTTACATAATATTGAAGTCTTTTTCTTTCTTTTGTTATCTTACCGTTTTTACCAATATATATATATACAATTCGAATTATTAATTGAATTTAAATTATTATTATTGTTATTCGAATTGGTTACGGGCATGAAACGATCGTAGTGTTTTTACTGTTTATCTTATATTAAACTTTTAATACTTTTTGATAGTTTAAAATGTTAAAAAATAAATAAATAAATAAAATAATAATAAAAATATATATATATATATATATTTAAAATTTATAAGTTTAATTTATTAATTTAAATAATTTTTTTAAATTTAAACTTTAATTTAAATATTTTAATTGGATTTTTATATTTTATATTTTTTAATTAATTTTATTTCTATGTATTGGCTTATGATTTTCACTGTTTGATTTGCCTAATAGTGGTTTTATCTCTAATTTAATATAATATATATATATATATATATATATATATATATATATTATATATATATATATATATATATAGTAAATGAATGTATTTTCGCACAATGCAGTGAGAGTGAATTTTCAGTAACTGTTAACTTAAATTAATTTACATTAAGGTACGGATGACTAAAGTTTACTTTTAACCTCCCCATTCTTCTGAACACCAAGTAGATTACTAACTCGCTTTATGATCATGAGTGCACCAAACGTCACGTGTGCGTATGGTCTCATTTTTGCGGATGCTTGTATGAGCGACTGTACTCGCGCCATGCAACTTGCCCGCGGGCATTTATACATCCTTATCTGTTAACGGTTATTTTTAGTACTTTTCTCGCTGAATTGCGTGTCCAATTCTCTTTTTGATATCTGTGATTTTATTTTTGATCTATACAAATGAAGATATTTCCTCCGTCACGATGTTTCTCTCTCTTACTTTGAAATTTTATGGATAATACCGTTCTAAATTCTGGTGCCTCGACTTCAGTACCATATTCATCTGAATCTAAATATGTATCAACCTATGTATGTATGTATGTATGTATGTATGCATGTATCTATCTATGTATCTATTTATCTATCTATCTCTCTCTCTATATATATATATATATGCATTTATCTATATATATATGTATATATATATATATATATATATATGTGTGTGTGTGGTGTGTGTGTGTGTGTGTGTGTGTGTGTATGTATATGTATAAAAAACTTTTTAAAAGAGTGAAAAAACTACAGAAGGCTTGTATTATAAGGTTAAAGAATATATTTAAGACGCTATGTTAGAAAAATGCTATAAGAGTTTGTGTATAGTAACTTAGTTTTGGGAGAAATAACCGGTTTCGTATATTCTTTTCAAATGTCTCAGGTTTCTTTACCTACATCGTGTCATACGAAATCGGTTATTTCCCCAAAAGCTATGTTACTATACACAAAATTTTATAACATTTTTCTAACATAACGACTTAAATATATTCTTTCACCTTATAACACAAGCCTTCTGTAGTTTTTTCACTTTTTTTTATTTTTTATACATCCAACCACGTGCTTTCACACACCAACTCTCTCACCTATATATATGTATATAAATATATATATGAGTATGTGTGTGTGTGTGGTGTGTGTGTGTGTGTGTGTGTGTGTGTGTGTGTGTGTGTGTGTGTGTATGTGTGTGTGTGTGAATGTATTTGTATCTGTGCGCAAAATTTATTCACGCTATTTACTTTCCATTTGGGAGACGCTATTGCAAGACAACTGTTTGAATTTACAAACATTCCTGTATTTTTTAAAATTTCTAGAGTGTTTTACAAACTTTAAATCTCCATTATCATCAGATATATTTAATCAGCATTTAGCGATCAATAATGGTCAGTGTTTGTTGTGCAATCCAATTTATTAAGCATTCCGTAGTACTACATAATCACGTTCCATACTGACAGGCAATTCTGATATAAAATATACAGCACTGGATTAAATATATAAAATTTTGTATTAGTCTTTAGATATATTTACGATATTAAATAGAGTTTTTCGTCATAGGCTAGTTAACTCTGCATAGATTATTTTCATTTCTTTAGTTTCGTTTTCATTATATCCATATAGTATTATGTCTAGTCGGTTTAAATCGTCGAAGAGTACTACAATACTATTTGAAGGAATGTAAAAATATCTTTTATATTCCGTTGATTAAACATATTGATATAACTTTACATGTTTCCCTTATTTTTGCAGTTATAATTTAACAGTAGACCACATGTGGCTAATATTGCAATCTGACGCGTGCTCGAGTCGATCGGTAGTAGTAGCCTTGTATGAGGGGGAGCAGCTTCTCTTGGATACTGTCCGCCTGCATTATGCGCCACAGGGCCTCCCGAACTACCGAATCAAAGGCAGCAGCGAAGTCGATGAAGCATAGAACAGTAGGCTGCTGGTAAACCCACCGTTGTTCCAGAACACGCCGGAGGTTGAGGATTTGATCGACACACCCTCTTCCCGAAGGGAGATCTCATCGGTGACCAAAGGGTGAATATATCAGGCTGTTGTTTGTACAGTACTTCTCTATGGCTGTGAAACGTTGCCTATGCGGGTGGTCGATCAACGAAGGCTGGAAGTCTTCGACAATGACTGCCTCCGTTGCATTCTTCGCTGCCGTCGGGTGGATCGAGTTCCCACCGCCAATCTCCGACTTCGCCTGTCTCTGCGGCTCCTTCCATCTGTCCTTCTGCAACGGCGCTTGCGGTGGTTTGGCCATGCATGTAGGCGTTCGGTGGGTGAACTGAGCCGTGATGTCCTTCTCCCAACTGGCGGAAACGCGCGGGTGAGCAGCTGAAGACCTGGGTTACGACGATCAAGGAGGACCTCTCCGTGCTCACGGAACCGCAGGTGGTCGGCCTGCGCCGATGGAACCGTGACTGGCTCGCTATCTCCAGTGAACTGGCGCAGGACCGTCGTGCGTGGGCTGCCATGGTTCGAGATGCCTCGAGGGTGGTAGAAGAAGCCGACTCAACCCACTCAAGGCGAATGTCGCCACAAGTACAAGTAAGTAAGTAATATTGAAATCGACGTTACGTTGTTCTTGTGTGATCTCATCAACATTTAGAAAGATCCAGGTATGGTATCTTAATTCCTTCAGTCTTTGTTTATCAACCAGTATTCAGTGAACCGGTTGCATAGAAACGGTTATGTAGAGTGTGTTGCTCGTGATGTAATAATGATTCATTAATTGTATGCAGCAATATACTTCTAATTAATAAAAAAGAATTTAGTTATTCACTGAAGGAGACAATAGTTCGTCTATTCTCTGTTGTGCTTGTTTTCGCTAGGTTTAACCTTCAAAATGCTTGAGAAGACAAAAGGAAGACATAATGTGCATATAGAAATTTTTATTTCACAGTTCTCTTATACAGACTATTTTTAAAAGATCATCCATTCTATTAAGGAATATAGCATGAACAAATAAAGTAGTCTTTCGTCTTTTCAAATGCTGTAGTAAACAATGCAAAGGAGAATGCAAGTAAAAAGATTTGATATAAAGTATTAACCATGCAAGACGTGTGAAAATATCTTATAAATTCCAAGTAAAATTTATCATATATCAATATTTTGTATTATCAAACGTCTAATGCTTCTCTGTTATTTATTGCGATTACAAATTTTTCTCTAATAAGTCAAAAGCAGCTGGCGTATTTCTTACTACTCATTGAAAACACCATCTTAAAAAGCAACATCTGTACAGAATTTATGAAATAAAATATAACATATGAACTCTATAACAGAATATACTTTTCTAAAAATAAATTGTTTTGCTCGGTTCTATGTGCTTCCTGTTTTTACTTTATTCAAATTGTCAATTTACGTCATCTATTTATGCGGAAAGAAATCAAGGAAAAGAAAATATGAAAGAAGAAAAGTAAACATCCAGGAATTAATTTACAAATATAAATAATTTTGCCATACCTTTTTAAAGTACACTTTATATTTTATTTTCATGTATTTTAAATTATTCGCTGTTTATGACAAGTGTTTCAGCTAAAACTACTAATTTGTAAAGGAAATGTAAATAAGAACCACACAGAAGATATTGCTAATACTGTTTTCCGCCTAAATAGTTCTCTGGAATATTCTGAAAGAATGTTAAATACCAATATAATATAAAAACATATATTTACGTCTATAACTTGGAAATAATATTTACCATTTTAACATTGGCTTCTGTAATAGCATTATTATATCCAAATTTTACCTGGATATTACAAAATTAATTACGGCTAAATTGCCACAACAAAAGACATTGATGCTTCGGAAGATAATCATCAGTTCACCTGTGAGTTGAGATGATTCACGTGGTTTCTGTATGAATGGAGAATCGAACTACTGATTAGATACAATAGTAGTCAAATATCTCGTGTTCTAATTCAATGTTCGGGTATTCCAGTGTATTTTACCGAACATTTAAACTTGAACTGGCATCAATTTGCCTACCTTTCAACGTAGAATGGGGTCCTAACTATTTGAGCATCAGTTTTGGGCCTCAGTTGGTTATGGTTGTAATGTCTTTGATTATATTCTTGTTCAAAATGCGGCAAAACTAATACCATTTATCTATGTGGCCTAACTTTGCAAGAATGCATTATGCAAATGTATATTGAGTGGAAATACTCCCATTTATCTGTATATATAAAAGGCAGGATGTGTGTGTGTATGTGGTGTGTGTGTGTGTGTGTGTGTGCACGTGAATGTAATTTATGCACATCCACAAATAAGCACGACTGTCGCTCCAATTTTAGAAGGACATTCGTCATGGCTCTAGCTGTATTTCGTCCAACTTATTTTCCCCAGAGGCACCAGCGAATAGCAGTAATAATAACTTTTCAACCAAAACTTTTAACAATTTTCAAGTCGGAGAAATCACCATTGTTTACAAACAAGAGTTAAGTCCCCTTCTAGTGACGAGTAAGTTTTTGTTAAGATTTTATTTGCTTTTCTTTCATCGAGGAAAAAAGTGTTTTGTTGATATACGGGCAACACACACACAAACACGAACATTTACGTGTACAAAATACATGTATGCAATAGGTGTACGTACATACGTGTGTGTATGTGTGTGTGAGTGTGTGTGCTGCGCATATATATATATATATACGTATGTATGTATGTATCTATGTATGTATGTATATATATATTATATATATATATATATATATATAATATATATATATACATATATATATATACTTAAGAATTATTTGTGATTTGAACATAAGCGCTTCTGACACAGAGAATCGGGAGCCCTTTTGGGCATTCTATTTTCCTTGCTGGAAAGGTTTCCAATCCATGGGCAAATTGAGTTAGATGATGGGGATGGTGTTTTCAAAGGACTGGCATATGCAACCTGATCCCCTCTGCCGATCTAACTCCCAACCAATGCGCTCCCATCGCGGCATTGATTCTGCAGAACTGGGTTGGGTGTGAAAAGCAACTTTAAAGTATAAATATAGATGTTTTTGTATCAGCAATATTGTGTTCGGTTATGTCCTATTTGGGTTGAAAAATCAATAACCTGATTCTTTATGGGGTTTTCCATTTAATCGGGTCAAAATAAATCGATAAACCGAATCCTTATAGGATTGCCCAATAAAATGGGCTACACCACATTTTCAACCATGACTTTTACGAATTTTGATGTATTTTGTTCAAACTTGAAGCCAGCATTACTTAGGACTCATGGGATCTTTGAATGCTTTAAGTTCTCCAAAAACGAAAACAAAATCGATGATTGGAAAAAATCAATAAATCGATTCCTTATGGGATTACCCAATCAAGTTGTCTGCAACTCATTTTCAAACAAAAGTTTACCAATTTGAATGGATTTCGCCCGAATTTGACGTCGATGTTACTAAGTTTGGTTTGAAATAAAGAACTTGATTAGCTTAATAATCCTAACTTAATCCCGGGCAAAGCCGGGCTATACTGCTAGTATGTGATAGATGCAATATATTGCTTTTTGTATTCTTATAATTTGAAGAACACAGTAAATAGCAGCTAAGATATTGCACATCAAACTCTAACTAGTACCCCCAAAATTATGTTTAAATATTAGTATTTGAAAGGAGCGTTTGTTGTGATGAGAATCAGTGAATATGCCAGATGTGTATCAGCCTACTCCACAATGTAGTTACCATTTCATGGAATAAACAATTAGATAAATATCAAACATAGTTGTGCCAAGGTGTTGCTATAATAATGTCGAAAGATTAGTTTGATAAAACTTTTCAACAGAACTAAGTAAAAATATAGAACTAATATTAACATGTTTCCATAGTAAAGAAAACGGATTGTTTATTTATTTATTGTCGCAAGACATAAGTTCATGAACGGGACCGTTTTACCGAAATTTTCCAGAGAGGAATCCAAATTCCTTTTGACACAGTTAGTGCAAAACTTCAAATTAGGGTGGTAGTAACTTGAGAAATATGATCACAAACGGACTAACATGAATAATAAAAACAACGTGGAGCGGTTATAACTTTGAATCAATAGCAGACGAGAGACTTATCTTCGAGTTTACAATAATGTGTCGACCATAAACATTTTCTATAATATTCGTTTATTTCTCACGCTTTCATTATACTCAATCCTATTGTCTGTGAAATATTCTAACCTTTAGCTAGATCAATACATAACGCTAGGGTTACATTGGACAAATTTATCTGCGATTTCATGTATATATTTACACAAAGACTACTTCTTCACCATAGCAACGTAGAACATATCAAAACTTCTTTTGATGTCATTCGAAAACGAAAATCAATATAGTCAGATCAGTGAAAAATTACGGTTGATGCTTGGAAACCAAACACGCATTATATATACATGCATCAGAACAACGATGAATGCAGCCAGCCATTCACGTTTATGTTTAGATATGTCCAAATATTAGGGAATGAACGTGTTGATCTGTATTAATTCCCCTATACATGCTGGTATATATATATATATATATATATATATATATATATATAATATATATATATATATATGTATATATGTATATATGTATATATATATATATATATATATATGCATATATATGCATATATATATATATGTATGTATATGTATGTGTATATACAATACATAAATGTATATATATATGTATATATACATATATATATATATATATACATACATATATATATTTATATGTATATATATATATATACATACATATATATATTTATATGTATATATATATATACATACATATATATATTTATATGTATATATATATACATACATATATATATTTATATGTATATATATATACATACATATATATATATATATGATAATAAAATAGGATGTATGTTGTACCCGCAAAAGTGACCGAGGCTCTTGAATTCCCCAGAAATATCTGCGATATTCTCAGTTCTTTTAGGGAAAGCTAAGTGAAGATTAGTTCTTAAAAATGTAGTCACTAGGGAATATTATGGGAAGTCGTAGAGACTGAAATATACAGGAATTAGACAGGAATGTAAATTAGTAATTTGGCTTAATAGTGTCTTGCGGAGCAGGGCATATATTTGTCAAGGAAACCTTGGTAATTATAGATATAAAGGCTCATCCCCACCACACATACACACACATACATGTATATGCATATACGACTTCCATCTTATGAGGGATAGGAAGCACTCCGTCGGTTACGACGACGAGGGTTCCGGTTGATCCGAATCAACGAAACAGCCTGCTCGTGAAATTAACGTGTAAGTGGCTGAGCACTCCACAGACACGTATACCCTTAACGTAGTTCTCGGGGATATTCAGCGTGACACAGAGAGTGACAAGGCCGGCCCCTTGAAATACAGGTACAACAGAAACAGGAAGTAAGAGTGAGAGAAAGTTGTGGTGAAAGATTACAGCAGGGATCACCACCATCCCCTGCCGGAGTCTCGTGGAGCTTTTAGGTGTCTTCGCTCAATAAACACTCACAACGCCCGGTCTGGGAATCGAAACTGCGATCCTATGACCACGACTCCGCTGCCCTAGCCACTGGGCCATTTCGCCTCCCCATCTTATGAACCTCATTGTCAAATATGTGCTACTATTTCGTAAATGTAGGGGTGCACTTCGAGTAATATTTTTGTTTTTATGTTTTATAGGTACCAGACTGTCATTTCCTGAAAGGAAAGACATGTGACTGCTTATATTGTTTGTCAACCTATTTGTCTTCATCAACCGGGCATGTAATAAAATTTGCCCCACTCGTGACTTTCCTGTTGTTATTTTTTATCAGTTTTAACCTATTCTGTATCTCCTTCCGGTTTGAAGTATATAGTGCATTATTTGTGTGAGAACTATTTCTAGCACTTCAGGTCACCACTCTATAGACACGCATATGTAGACACATATAATCTGTGACTGTGTGCGTGTGTATGTCCACATTAACGTCTGCGGAATAAATTTTGATCTTACAATAATGCTTTGCGTATTCGGGTATGCATCAGTTAATTCGGGTCATACCCTTTTTGTTCTTCGAGATAATTAAGCTACGGAAGATTAATAAAGCGTTTAATTTTTGTTTGATTCATTTATGTATAAACTAAATTCTCTAGTAGAGCAAATAATTAGGCAGTGATAACATACCAAGTTCTTAAAGAGTTTAAACGTAGCTTTGGTATTTATTGTGACATTTTCAATAAATTTGTTATTTCATACTTGGAAATATGCTGCGAGAGAAAATTTCAGAGTGATAACTAATACCGAATTTATAGGAATGTGCCAGGGGATAAATAGTTAAGAATATTCAGCATATTCAGTTAAGATATATATATATAGGCATAGGGTGAGGGCGCGTGGCTTAGTGGTTAGGGCATTCGGCTCATGATCGTAAGGTTGTGAGTTCGATTCCCGGCGACGCGTTGTGTCCTTGAGCAAGACACTTTATTTCACGTTGCTCCAGTCCACTCAGCTGGCAAAAATGAGTTGTACTTGTATTTCAAAGGGTCAGCCTTGTCACTCTCTGTGTCACGCTGATTTTCCCCGAGAACTACGTTAAGGGTACACGTGTCTGTGGAATGCTCAGCCATTTGCACGTTAATTTCACGAGCAAGCTGTTCCGTTGATCGTATCAGCTGGGACCCTCGTCGTCGTAACCGGCGGAGTCTTTTTTTTTTATATAGGCATATAGGTATACAGATACACCTCCCGTACAACATTGAAATCTATTCTGTTTTCTGATTGATCTAGTGATTATGAATCCCTAACTCTTCTCATGTTGGCTACATTGGAAGCTCTCCTAGATTCAGCTTGTTCAGGTGTTTCCAATGCCCTTTCTCTCCACTTGGTAAGAGTATTTGATGCTCTCCTGGATGCAGCTTGTTCAGGAGTTTGAGAGTTCCTAAGTATTTGCATATTTTCAGCATTGGAAGCCCTCCTGGCTGCCGTTTTATCTGGTTCTTCATTTGCACTGTATTTTCTTTTCCTCGCTGCAGCCTTCATTCTTTTGATTGCAATCTGGTCCTCTGATGACGATAGGCAAAATTAAACTACAGAAGAACTGAAAATTGGTCGCTGCATTGAAGTATTACACTAATAATTAAGCCTACCTTTTAAAAGTTCAACGATAATTCTTCCGCCGCCACTTGATTTAAAGACAATTTGATGTACGTAGGTTCTTACTTTTCGTACAAATAATTATTTCTATTTCATGGGTGACTTTCGTTGGATTTCACGATTTATTTCGATTATTCTCAAATTGATTTCCCTGTTATAAAAATTGCTATATTAATACGCTAATACTTAAGTAGATATGTATGTACCTGTGGTGCGTGTCACACTTAGTTGAAAGGAAGAGGTAAAAAGAGAGAACTGAAACTTGTTAAGCAAAAGCATAGTTGAAGTAAGAGTCAAAGCGGCAAAGAATAGAGAGTAAGAGGGAGTGAGAGAGTGAAAGAGAGGGAAAGAGAGAGGACGTTGATAGCACTGAGAGGTAATAGAAATATACTGTGTTAAACACAGGAGGAAGGTTAGAAGCATGGAGACATAAAGGAGGGAGAGAAAGGAGGGAGGGGGAGAGAGAAAGAGATTTAGAGAGATAGAGTGAGTGAACGAAAGGAGCGGATAGAGAATGAAGCTACTCTCAGAGAGAAAACGCAGGAAAGCATTGCGTCTTGGACGATATATGAGAAAGCCATTGTGACAGTTATTCTATGATGTTTGAAAGGTTATCTGTATAAAATTTCATTAAAAAATATCAATTTTCCTGAAAGTTATGGGTTGGAAAATGTCAGGTTCTGTGAATGAATTTTCCGAGACTCCTCACCCTAGCTCCTTGGAAAAAAAATTTTCCAACAAATCTTAACATACGCCCAGGCAACAAGATCTAAACGATTATTTATGGAATTTCAAAGGCAACAAAGTAGGCGGGGTATGCATCTGTAGTTTTGCCCATAATTATTCTATAATCATTATATGAAATCACTGTTTACAGATGTTTAGAGCTTTTATATTTTCCGTGAAGTTTTTACAGATCCAGCTAGTAAAAATCGTTATCGTTCAAATAAATTGTTATCGTAAAAATTGTTATCGTACGAAACAATTTGTTGCAAAAAATCACGTAAAAAATCAGCGAAAACAATCGCAGTAATGAAAATTTGGGAATCCAAAATTTCAGGATTTCGAGGAGACCGGATTCGGCTCGGAATGTTTTTATTTTACTCACAAATTCGGCCCGTTTCTAAAATGGTATAATATGTTGGGCCACTGGTTCTCGGAATGACATTCGCATTTATTATAATGGATATCATAATAATACCTGCGAAAAGTGACCGAGGTGTTTGAGTGTCCAAGAAATATCTATGGTATTCTCAGTTGTTTCTGGGAAAGGTAAATAATGATTACGTAAAGTATACTAGCCATCTCAATATGGCTAACCACTAAGGGTGGGTGTTACTGTAGCTTGTAGCCCCGGGAGATCATCGTCTCCAGCTGGCTTTAGGCACACTTTCTGTACGCCTGTCTTCGGCGTACGGCAATCACCTGTTTTCGATGAAGGGAGACCGTTTGCAAATCCTTATTTATTGTTTTTCCAGTAACTTTCGTCACTGATTTCGAAAAACTGTCTACAAGCAATAATAAATCTCTGAACGAGATGTAAACAGTAACTGCACGACAACGTAAAGTATACTAGCCATCTCAATGTGGCTAACCACTAAGGGTGGGTGTTACTGCCTAAAACCAGCTGGAGACGATGATCTCCTGGGGCTAAAAGCTACAGTAACACCCACCCTTAGTGGTTAGCCATATTGAGATGGCTAGTATACAGTTGATTACGTTGAGGCCAGTGTTCAACAGGTACTGACCTTATTAAACTCGAACTGATGAAAGGCAAAGTCGACCCCGGCAGAATTTGAAATCAGAACGTACAGACGGACAAAATGCCACTAAGCATTTTGCTCTGCATACGAAATACTCTGCCAGGCCACCGCCTTAATACTACTCGCAACATTGATCACCAACACTCAATGTATAACAAACAGAAACTTGACACACTGTGCCTTAATCTATTTTTAGTGCTTGGTGTTATTTCAGACTTGCAATTATGTTGTGAGATGAAGTTTCGTAGTGATACCTAATACTGAAAGTACATAATATAGACGATGTCTAATTTCTATTATATTTGAATCTCTATAAATCCCAGCAATATTCCTCATTGATTTCGTTTTTAAAAACGAATCATTATTTAAGCAATGATAAATCTCTGAACGAGATGTAAACAGTAACTGCTCGACAACGTAAAGTATACTAACCATCTCAACATGGCTAACCACTAAGGGTGGGTGTTACTGTAGCTTGTAGCCCCAGGAGATCATCGTCTCCAGCTGGTTTTAGGCAGCAACACCCACCCTTAGTGGTTAGCCATATTGAGATGGCTAGTATACTTTACGTTGTCGTGCAGTTACTGTTTACATCTCGTTCAATTTTGTGCAACGAAGCGTATCTATTTCTTTTGCGCTTTTTATCCTCTGCTGCTTACGTGCATTCCCCTTCTGTCAGATAAATTGTGTGGCAGGCTCTCTCTTCTCTTTCATCACTTCTAACTCTCTCCTATGCTGGATGGGTATATAACACTCACTTTTTAGATTCTAAAATAAGGGAGGAATTGATCTGAGAATGGTGTGTGTGTGTGTGTGTGTGTGTGTGTGTGTGTGTGTCTGTGTGTCTGTGTGTGTATGTATGTGTGTGTGTGTGTGTGTCTGTGTGTCTGTGTGTGTATGTGTGTGTGTCTGTGTGTCTGTGTGTGTATGTGTGTGTGTGTGTGTGTGCGTGTGTGTGTGTGTGTGTGTGTGTGTCTGTGTGTGTATGTATGTGTATGTGTGTGTGTGTGTGTGCGTGTATGTGTTTATACGTTCGGACTTTTATTCATTCAGTTTTCAATATGTTTTATCCCATATGTCATTTTTTAGACTTTGCATTTTGCTTTGTCTCATGGGTTTCGATTCTATGTTGCTAAAGAACATTAAAATGCAATAGTGGTGCGCTGTTGTCAATATAGGATATAGTGGTATCCATCATAGAAAGCATGAAGACACTGATTTAGCTAAAATATGTTGTTATTATAAGGTATTTTCATTCTTTCATTGTTGTCTCTCTTCACTGTCTCCGTTCCAGTAAATTCAATTTTAGTTCTACAGCTACATGTAGTATTTTTTATCTTTTACCGGAGAATTATGAATGTTTTACTAAGGAATTATTTGTGTTGGATGATCATTCAGTATTAAGTTAGTGCAGAGTGGGGCTTGTGAGATTTAATAATACAAGTTAGACATGCACGCACGCACACACACACACACACGCACGCACACACACACACGCACACACACAAACACACACACGCACGCACACACACACACACACACACACACACGCACACACACGCACACACACACACGCACACACAAACACACACGCACGCACACACACACACCACACACACACACACACGCACACACACACACGCACACACAAACACACACGCACGCACACACACACAAACACACACAAACACACACATGGCGTACAACACGCCTCTCGAAAAACAAAAGTATTTTCGTCGTAAGTTAATCATATCCATATCCAATATCTCAATCAAATATTTAATCATAGAACGTTCAGCTAATTTTTTTTCAGCTTACGGTTTTCCATTTGAAGAATCTGAGAAAATCAATAGGTATGATTATGTATCTTCAAACGTTGAAAACACAAATATCAATATTAATTCAAACATACATAATATTTCATCAACATAAACCAATATTTTTAAGCAGGAAAATATTTTTTATCAACTACTTATTACATATGTTATTTGAAATCATGTGAATCGCTCCACCTCAACGACACATGCATATTCACAAACACACACACTTTTAAAACAAGTTAGCTAACTCTCTTGAACATTTTTCATGCAATATCCTCCAAATCACAATCCTTGTGATTCAAACTGTATTACACTCAATTTCCTAATTTACTCCCTCACTCTCTTTCAATTGATATCTCCCCACTCATATTCTACTATTATATTTTGATATTCCGACATTCTGCCATTTGCAAGTAGGCGACTGTGTGTCACTTTTGAATGAAGTTTAAACTCTTTGACGCTGCTTATCATTTCCAAAATCAGTCGTTCTACTACGTTCACTTCCAGCGTCTCTTACGCGATAGAGTAAAGAATTAAAAAACACTTTCTCCGTTATATTAAGCTAGCAGTATCGCCCGGCGTTGCTCGGGTTTGTAAGGGAAATAACTATATAAGCATTTTTAGAGATGTAAAGTATAATAGCCATCTCAATATGGCTAACCACAAACGGGGGGGGGTTACTGTAGCTTTTTACGTTCTGAGATTTAATAATAAATTTTTAGAGAGTTACTTCCCTTATATATGCCAAAAATGCATTAAAAATGGGAAAAATTGATGGTAATTTTTTTTAAATGGTAGACTCATCGTAGACGCGCACTAATACCCAGAAGGGCTCGATATGAATCACGACTATAAGATACCCGGTTTTGGTTAAACTGCACCGCAAAATGTGGGAGTAGTTAGGAATCTAAATCGTAGGAGACAGACAGCACACAACCTCACTTTTATATATAAAGATAACTATTTCACTACCACACACACTCTCTCTCTCTCTCTCTCATTCTCTCGCTCTTTATGGATCTCAAGAAAGGGGTCTCAGAAGGCAGGTGTTATGTTAACCTACATTTCCATTACCTTGACTTCTCGCTCTCAGAAAAACGTACGTGATAACTCTTTTGATATTTTGAATACGAAGTTTTGTGATATTGCTCCATTCCGACATGATCTCAAGCAGATATTTACAGACTCATACTATGAAATTGGTATGCGACAGTGTTTGTCTATATTTTCAAGACTCTCACGTCCGTATCGTCATGTACGATGCCGTGGCCTCCAACAAAACTCACCGCTGTTCAAGTTATATTGCCTGTCAATCCTCATGAATTTCTCCCAACCAATTGTCATCCTCTTCTAAACTAGAAACCTCAGACCCAAATCTCCTACTTCTCTGCCTATTTCGCAATAGAATTATGTCAGTGTTAACTTCCTTTGTAGTACAGAGTCGCTCACTTCACGCATCGGCAGAAATATGTATGAATAAAGTGGGGAAAAAAGAATACCCTCATTTATAAATAACATGCCATCAGAGACTTCATGGTTCTCACTGCCAGTGAGGTTCTCTCGCGCCCAAATTAGATCTTCGAATTTTCATCCCACACAACTTCCAAAGAAAGACAAATCTACTGATTGATATGAAGTCACAATCAAGTGTTACCCATGGGTGTACTGTGTCCTACCGCTATCAATCCTGCTGCTACTATCTCAACTTGTCTGAGATTATTGGCATCGTGTCACATTTACTTAGTCACACTCGACTCACTTTTCATTATCATACCACCCAACGTCTATTGAATTTTTTCTTTGTGCATCATATACTTTTCCTGACAGATCTACATTGATCCACGCCAAATAGTTTATGTTAAAATCTGCAAATTTTCAAGAGAGAGGTTAACCGCATTGGTCTAATTCATTTCGAAGTTGCTAGTTTAAATGAAACGATACAAAGACCTTCATATATTGATAACAATAACCGGTATGAATGACAACGGATCAATTCATGTTTTCAGTATGAGTAAGGGAGAAGTTGCCTATTGACAGTAATTCCCCAATCTATAGGCAACACTCAACCAATTGACGTCAGTATGCCTTATCAGTACTCGGCTTATTACGTTTTAGAGAGTGGGACACTGAGAGGGTAAACGAAGAAACTATGAAAACGAAACTGATTGTCAAAATGGTGTATATTCTTATGGCATGCATTCGACCTTAAAATCTATTGATAATATAGCCTAAGCTGTTCAGATAATTCTAAACTATTTATATAAATTGGGGATGAATTTCGAAATAAGTTATTCTAAGGGCATTACCTTTTTCCTCACATTGGCCAGTCGGAGATAGCAGTAATTGCAGAATAGTATAATGTCAGTGACTCTATATTGATAAAATATAGGACGTTGGTTAGATTAACGTGTGCATTAATTTGAAGGACTTTAATCTTAACCTATGCCTTTCTCGACGTATAAATATGTATGTGTGCGTTTGCATATATATATATATATATATACATGCATATATATATATATACATATATACACATACATGCATTTATATATATATATACATATAGATGTATGTGTATGTATGTATATATATATATATATATTATATATATATATATATATATATATATATGTATGTGTAAATATGTGTGTGTATGATAAAAAGCAGATGTTCTCTGCCTGTTCCCATGTTCCTTTTTAATACAATTCTACAATATAGAATTTCTTCAATTGGAATTTACCTACGATTTTTACAAGTAGATTCGATTTTTCACCAAAACTTTTCGAAATTTGCCCCATAAATTTTTGGAAAATTTTCACCGAAAATTTTCTGCAAAAATTTTGCGAAAATTTCCCCCAAAAATTTTTCGAAAATTTTCACCGAAAATTTTACCCAAAAATTTATCGAAAATTTTCCCCAAAATTTTTGGAAAATTTTCACCGAAAATTTTTCCCAAAAATTTTTGAAAATTTTCACATAAAAAATTTTACCCAAAAAGTTTTCGAAAATTTTACCCAGAAATTTTTCGAATATTTTCACCGAAAATTTTACCGAAAAATTTTTCGAAAATTTTCACAGAATTGATCGAAAATTTTACCCAGAAATTTTTCGAAAATTTTACCCAAAAATTTTTCGAAAATTTTGACCGAAAATTTTCACAGAAAATATTACCCAAAAATTTTTCGAAAATTTTCCCCAAAAGTTTTTCGAAAATTTTACCCAAAAATTTTTCGAAAATTTTCACAGGAAATATTACCCAAAAATTTTTGGAAAATTTTCACCAAAAATTTTTCCCCAATATGTGAGCGTGTGTAGATTTTCTATATGTGTATGTATGTGAATGTATATATATGCGTGTGTGTGTGTGTGCCCGCGCGCGCATATATGCGTGTATGTGTCCGAGTGTTGAATCTTAAAAGCCAGCTAAGGAGAATCATATGTGTAACCAACCATGAAGAACAAATCAACAGTATAAAGAAATAAAATATCAATCTCTTTATAACGGCAACCACTTTAAGGGTACGAGAATCACCATCCCACTACATTTACGTATTCAAAGCACTTTGAATACGTAAATAGGCTTTGTGACTACTACTAAATTAAGGTCCCGACAGAGAAATATAATATTCTTGAAGCCGAGCATTTTAAATTTACAGAGACAATATTTACATATCACCTGAGGAAACACAACTAGACCTCATAATGCAGGGAAATAGTTTCTTAATCAAGTACCTGCACATCTGGAGAACTACGTTGCGTGCAAACAATTGTAGTGATTAAAAAATAAATGTCCAACCGTACCTTTCTTGTTGACTCCAATTTTTTCAATTATGTATTCACACACGAGAGATGCCCAAATGCAAACCTGGAAATACATATAATACTACTACTGGAAAGCACAGTTTAAATGTGAAAGTGGACGAGCGAGCTTTATATTGTATTCTACTATGTTCTTAACAGAAAATACTATAATTATACATATACATATATAAGACGGGCTTCTTACGGTTTTCGTCAACCAGATATACTCACAAGTCTTTGGTCGGCCCGAGTCTATAGCAGAAGACACTTGCCCAAGGTGTCACGCAATAGTACTGAACCCAGAACCTTGTGGTTGGGAATACATATATATTTATATATATCTGTATATATATACGGCAAGATGTGTGTGTGCGTGCGTGATTGTAGTTTATGCACATCCACAAATTAGCACGCATGTCGCTCAAATTTTAGGAGGACATTCGTCAACATCCTATCTGGGTTTTGTTAACTTATTTTTTTCCCGAGGCACCCGCGGATAGCGGTAAAAATCTATTTTCAGCCATAACATTTAGCGGTAAAAATCTATTTTCAGCCATATCTTTTTGACGGCGTCTAACAAAAAAAAAACAAGATAAAGACAAGTGGAAGAAGAGAGGCAGAGAGTTTCACGGGAAAGACAAAGTGAGAGAGGGAGAGAGAGTAAGTGACGACGTTCATAAAAATCTATTTTCAGCCATAGCTTTCTGACGGCGTCTAACAAAAAAAGATAAAGAAAAGTGGAAGAGAAGCAGAGAGTTTCACGGGAAAGACAAAGTGAGAGAGGGAGAGAGAGAGAGAGAGAGAGAGTAAGTGACGACGTTCATAAAATATAAAATGTAAAATGTTTTGTCTTTTTTTAAACACGAGATATAGTTTTCAAATTCAGGATGTTTTTGAAAGACACTATATTTTATAATCATAGTATATATACTTTCTCACACAACAATTACAATATATTTATTTTAAATCATTTATTTATTTTAAATCGTTCCTCTTTCTCCCCCCCTCTCTCTCACTCACATTACTTTGGGTGCGAAAGAGTTTTGTTTTTATTTTACGCCGAGTAAAAAAGTGTTTTGTTGACAATCCATTTATTTAACAACAAAGAAACAAAGAGGTGAGTAGCAAGTTGTCAGTGAATTGCACAATATAAATGGGTACAATTTCCGGGGCTTCCACCACACCCACTCCGATTCACGGACCACAAAAAGGTTTTGTAGCATATTAGTTGTTGATTCCACGCAACAAAAAAAACGATTATTTTTCTTAGTGAAAATCGTGAGTGTGTTAATCTACAAATTTAACAACATTTTTCCATTCATTTCTGTTTATGAACATGTATGCATGCACAAAACATGCACTAGGTGTACGTACATACGTATGTGTATATGTGTTCGTGTCTGTTGCCCATATATATATTTATATTATATTATAATATATTATATATATATATATATGATATATATATAATATAACCAATTTCAACGGATTTTGCCCAAATTTGACGTCGATATTACTTAGTTTGGTTTGAAATAAAGAACTTGATTAGCTTAATAATCGTAACTTAATCCCGGGCAAGGACGGGTTATACTGCTAGTATATGATATACATACATATACATATATCTATAAGCGATTATATGTATACAGACTCTTAAATATAGATAGAAATACATAAACCAGTTTGCAATGAAGAATCATTCTTTGTGATAAACTGTTAAACTTATCAGTCCTCAATGCTGTAGAAGAAAAAGTAGTTGTTACGAGGAATTGCTTAACTTCAAATCTTCACTAATATTCAACCGAATGATTCCCGATGAAATTTATGATGTTGGCTGTTGTGATATCCAAACTATGGCTATCTTATATATTTTCTTGATGATATATTTGCATTAAAGATATTATGAATCCGCATTGATAAGAAATTATGTAACGGAGGATTCAAGAGTTAATCTTAAGGATTAGGTTGAAAATATCTTAATAAATAATCAATAGGTTTCTTCGGTCCTCCCGCACTGAATGTAATTTACAAAGCAATACTATTCGAAATAACAATTAGAGAGTGAGCGTACACCAGATGTTTTCTTTGTTCTTGCAGAACCTTTCAAATACTGACACCCGAGTTCATATCGCGTAAGAGTAGTAGCCGACCAAAGCAGTCCAAGAACGCGGCTTTCGTCCAGAAAGTTCAACTGAAACAAAGACACACGTAAAAACACTTATGTGTGCGTCAGTGTGAACGTGAGTGAGTGCGCGTGAGCGTATATATATTTATATATATATGTATATACATAAATTTGTGTATATATATATACTTTATCACATTACAATATAGATGTTATTCTTTCACTTTTATTCTTCGAGTTTTGACACGTAATACGGAACCAATGCCAATGTTGCATCGTTTTAATCGAAAAAATTAACATATATATATATATATATATATATTATATATATATATATATATATATATGTATACATACATTTGTGTATATATATATATATGTTAGTTTGGACGATTATATTATCAGGGCGGGTATTGTGAAGTCGTTGTCGTTGTAATGTGAAATGTTCTGTTGACAATAGAATGATTATCTCTATGAACTGTTATATTGTTTTAATCGAAATGAAAATTAAATTTCGTATTGACACTGACCAGCCCTCACATACATATAGTGTGTTTAATAATATACTTAACACGGATGCGAAGACTGTGAAACATATAGACTCTCATACACTCACACACATTCATTCACAGGCAGATACACAGTCATATACGAAATGTGACGTTGTCGTCGTCGTTGTTAGTATTAGATGTAAAATATAAAAGTGAAACTTTATCACATTACAATATAGATGTTATTCTTTCACTTTTATTCTTCGAGTTTTGACACGTAGTACGGGACCAATGCCAATGTTGCATCGTTTTAATCGAAAAAGTTACATGTTGACACTCACGGGGTCTGATAGCATTATCATGTAATATTTGATTTGATTTGGTTGATCCGTATTGGGAACAGAGAGAGCCGAAGAATTTTATATATATATAAATTATATAAAATAAGGATGGCTTGTTCGCAATTCTACAACGAAAACGCAGAAATATATACGTTACTAGAGTGACTGAAGACATTAGTCAGCAACAGTATTGCTAGAAATAAGAGTTAAAACAACTCATAACCACTAGAAACACCTTATCTTCATGATTGAAAAGGGAGGCAAGCAATTAGTAGGCGCTAAGGAAGCTTGCCTACCTTGTCAGTCATTAAAATAAGGCGCTCCTTGTTGCTATGATATGTTTTAACTCTTATTTCTAGCAGTAGTGGTGCTGCCTAGTGCCCTCAGTCACTTTAGTGACACAAACACACACACACACACACACACACATACATATATGTATATATATATATATATATATAATATATATATATATATATATATATATATATGGCATGCTTAATTGAGTTTCCGTCCACCAAATCAACTCACAAGGCGTTTGTTGAGCCGCAGTTATGATGGAATACACTTGCCCATGGTGCAATACAGTAGGATTGAACACTGAACCATGTGGTTAGAAAGAAAACCTCTACAACACACTCACAGGATTTGATATAAACATAGAAATTTAGAGATGGTTTATATGAAATAGATCTGTGTATAGTAATGTATAATCCATTGAAACATACGGTAATGAGGATTGTGAAACCGTTGTGAACATAAATTTAGTGTGAAGTGAAATGATTAGCAAATCGTTCCCTTTCGTATAAGGATCAGTATCACCCCATGGTCGTGTGAGTGTATATATATATAGTTAATCCAAACAAGAAAACAAAAAGACAACAACGCAAGGACGTGGAACAAATAAAGTATTATTGGACACTCAGGAAAGAAGGGAAGAAGGAGGGTTTGACGTTTCGAGCGGAGCTCTTCGTCGGAAACATAGAAGGAAAGATCCCGAGAAGGGAAGACAGAGGAAAAAAATCGCTAGTGATACAGACGAGGTCATATATATATATATATATATATATATATATATATAAGCTGTAGACAATTATCTTGATTGATCTCCCGTGTTAAGAATATATGTTTGTATATATGTAGACATGTATATAGACATATAAAAACATATGTACATACTCATATAAATACGCACATAAACAGTACGCACAGAGGCAAACACAAAAACACACTCACAGAAATACACACACACACACACACACCTACATTCACGGTCTTCTTTCAATTTCCGTCTACCAAATACACTCACAAACTTTGGTTGGCCCGAATTTATAGAAGTGGCTCGCCCGAGGTGACACGCTGTGGTACTGAACCCAGAATCATCTGGTTCGGAAGATAACTTATTACCGCACAATCACGTCTGCGCCTACAAATATATAGTCACACCCTTATATGGAAATTTCCGTTTCTTTCGTAACACTCTGCTTCGTATTATTTTCGTTGTTTACGTTTCTGTCTATCGAATTCTCTTTTTTGTTTCGATCTCATAAAGGTCGCCTTCTTTTCGTCTCTCATCTTATATCACTGGTCAGGTTTTCACCTCCTCTGTCTACTAAACTATCTTTCTACTTAAAAAAAAAATCTAACCCTTGCTCTACTTTTCTCTGACGCTTTACTGATTTCTCTCTAACTCTGCCAATTCCTGTCTTTCTCCGAATGTGACTATGTATGTATCTTGATCATTATTTCATATTGTGAAATAATCAATATTCCAGGAACTATGTTACATGAGTAGCCGTCTTGGCAGTTAATAACAATCTTAATTAGTATCAATTCATTCAATATCCTGCGTGCAATATTTTTTTAATGATAACTTAAAGCTTAAAGCTATGGTTTTCATACAGCACATATACAGAAATCAAAAAATCGAAAGATGAATATGTTTATTAAATTACAAAAACGGGGGAAAAAATATCTTTTCATATTTAAATTTTTGAGATCTTTAAATGGTTGGCATCCCACATTCACGAGTATTTTAGAAAATATATTTATTGAATTATCTAACTTTTCATTGCCAACTTCGGATTCTAGTACAGCAAAATAGTGGAGACTATTCACTCCTAAAATGGTTCTTAATTCGGAATAGACTTTTATGAAGACACGACCATCCGCAATACAACAATACATTTAAAATAATACGATTATTGTATAAATACAATGTGATGCATATAATTGTACTGAAAGAGGTAAATACAATCTTAAGGTAACCATTTCGAACTGGGTACGATAGCGGTAAAATTCACTAAATTAACCACAAATAAACTTCACTTGGTCAAATTGGAGGACCTACAATAAAATTAATGAATCTTAAGCTAAAGGGCTCCTAATCCTGGAGGAGTCTTCTGAGGGAACCACATTTTTTTAATCTGTCAAGTTTTTGTTTTTGTAGATTTTTGTTACCAGTCTTAGTGGACGACATCATCTCACACTCCTATGCAGAGTCTAGACAAGTAGTGTCTTGCCACAAGCTGTTCCACTCACTGCCAGTGTGGAGTGGTACAAAAAAGAAATGTACAAAGAACTCGCAGATAATTCACTTTTCTTGAACTATTTAGGAAACGTCACCCCTGCCCCTCCCATCGTCAAATATATCTACTATTACATCAGCACAGTAGAGATAAGAATTCTTATTTTCTCATCGGTACACCAATATTTAATGACCGATGAAAAAGTTTGCCACCTAATTTTGGACTCACAATCTGTTCAGCAACAAAGCATTTTTCTACTTCAAAAATTGTTTGAATATTGCCTTGTACAAAATGAACAATTCGTCATTTATGACTATATATTAAGCTGTAGACACTTATCTTGATTGATCTCTATTTTGCAGTGCTAATGAAAATATTACCTTATTTTTTTTTTACTCGGATGTCTAGGCCCCAAGAGGAATAACTATGCCTTCAAGAATGTATATAAGCGGATACCAGAAACACCAACTCAAGGAAAAGCAATCTAACGAAGATTTTAAATGTCAAAAGCTATCAAAATATTTTACAATGTCAAGTGAAAGTTTACCATCATCTGCAACAGAAACACGTCATGCAAGCACCAGGGAAGTCAATGACAGTGCACAAACCATGAGTGCTCAAGGCGGTGAGCTATCAGAATCGTTAGTACACCGCGCGAAATGCATAGCGGTATTTTGTCTGCCGCTATGTTCTAAGTTCAAACTCCGCCAAGGTCGACTTTGCCTTTCATCCTTTCGGGGTCGATTAAATAAGTACCAGTTACGCACTGGGGTCAATATAATCGACTTAATCCGTTTGTCTGTTCTTGTTTGTACCCTCTGTGTTTAGCCCCTTGTGGGCAGTAAAGAAATAGATATTTCGTCTGCCGCTACGTTCTGAGTTCGAACTCCGCCAAGGTCGACTTTGCCTTTCATCCTTTCGGGGTCGATTAAATAAATACCAGTTACGCACTGGGGTCAATATAATCGACTTAATCCGTTTGTCTGTCCTTGTTTGTCCCCTCTGTGTGTAGCCCCTTGTGGGTAGTAAAGAAATAACAAACCATCAGTGCTCTATAGCAGTAATCAACCTACTGTTGACACTTATGTTGCAGATGATAATCACAGTGGTCAAGAACTTCAAGAAAAAAGAGAGCTGAAACAGGAAGGAGGAAGCAAATTTAGTGATTTCAAAGAATACAGTGACCTGGCATAGTGGTCCGCAACAATTGATAATGATTTCATACAAAATTGTGTAATTCAAGGCATCAGTTTGTATTTAAATATTCATTGTTATTGCATCACATTTTCAGAAAAGTAACTAACTGTGGATGAAACAAGGTATGTGCTCTATACCACTGAACCTCGTTCACACAGGAGTGGCATTTTAGAGTTGTCTACTTCGATATATCCTTCACGGATTGAAATTATAGACATAATTTATGTAGGAATACTATGAATTCAACCCATTAGATATCTCATCTTGGCGTAATAGATATTTTTGTAAAATATTTTGTCGTTTATGAGAACCTAATAAAAAACAAGAGATGCATATTTTCGAATACATGCAAGGAAATGCCTTATTTTAAAAGAAATAAAGCAGGAACATGATTTACTTACTCCTTAGCAAAATGCGAAACTGGGTTTGGCATTAGCGGGTTGCCAAACTATGGCGAGAGGAATTTAAAATTCAATCAATAAATACTGCGGACTCAACAAAAGGTTAGTCATATGAAAAGAATGATTTATTGGGATTAGAAATACTTGCGTTTCATTGGAAACCGAATTCCGTCAGTACTCAATATGCTATGATCGAGAATATGCTTCTCTACCAAACGTATTCAGTCACTCACAATGACTATCGAATACAAGTATCAAAAGTCCAATAGGTTATTCTCCTGAGAGAATTGGGGAAACCAAGAACCAACATCCAGTCAAAATCAAAATTATACGACAAGATAAGATGGCAACCGTTACTCTGATGCACAGTGACCGATTACTAAAAACAGAAGTTAATAAAGAATTTTAAAAACCTGAAAGTGAAAGGTGCATTACGATTTCAGCAAAGATTTTCTATTTATAGCAAAAATCCGCTATATAAAGCAACGATATTGACGGGGATCGATACGAAATATTGATCTGCTGTTATTCGTGACACATCAAGCTGCAAAATAACATCTAGCACAGATTGAAACTCCTTGCTTTAAAGAGGCGAGCAATCAATTTCAATAACCTCGATATACAGAAATATTCATTCTTTCATGTAATTTGGACATTCAATGACACATAGTATTGTGATGCACGAAGGCGGCGAGCTGACAGAAACGTTAGCACGCCGGGCGAAATGCTTAGCGGTATTTCGTCTGCCGCACATGTGTTCGTGAAGTAAGAATTGCTGTTTCGTGGTGTTAATATTGTTAACAACTGTTGTTTCTTGTTAAACTGTTGAATAACTTAACTGTTGGTTTTCAATTGAAAACACTTAGTGCTTGTGGTAGCACGCGTTGTTCATTCCCCCTTTGGGGGGAAGAATGTCGTCTAGCATGGAGCCTACCGTTGGAGCAGAAATACTTGTTTCTCCTGTTGAGAGGAGGAAATACATGTCCGGCGAGGAGCCAACTACAGACAAGGAAATAGGGGTTTCCCCCGCTACAAGAAGGAATAGCAGAGAGGATAATATATTTGATATTTTTGGAGATGTGTCTGAGAGCTCGTCAGAACTTTCACCAGAAGAGTTTCCGACTTTGCCAGAGAACAAAGGCATTGTGTCGAAGAGAATAATTGATGTGCCTAGCATCCAGATAGAACCAAAAAATGGAAAAAAAAGTTTTGCGTTGGCTGCTGGGGGTGGAACCCAGATACTGTCGACGAATAAAAGCGAAATTATGAAATACAGCAAAATGATGGAAATAAATGACAACAGTGTGAAAATTGAACCTCCGCAAAAGTTATTACAGGAAGAAAAGCAAAAAACAATTTTCAAAACATATTGTCTACAAAATAGAAAAATTGAAAGAATGTCAGAAGAGAAAATAGAAAAGTGCTTAAAGCCAATATTGGGCGACGTAGTATTTCTGAGAAGAGGAAAAAAATTCGGAACGGTGGAAGTAAGTTTCACCAATAAAGAAATAGCACACAAGAACTCAGTGGAAACGTTGAAAACGAACGACGTGGAGTTAATACCCTATTATATGGGGATGAGGACGTCGCGAATAAAAATTACAAGGGTCCCGCCAGAGGTCGAACCTATGTGGTTGTTGGCGGCAGTCCTAATCAAAGAGGTAGAAAAAATTACTCTCCTCCAGGCTACCGCTACGGAAAACCCACGCTGGGATGGTAAAACAATTAATCTTCTCATTCAAGCGGACCCTAAAATAATTCAAACAATTCCTGAGACAATTGAGGTAGGGGAGGAGAACCTCGTGGTGTTTGTTGAGGGCCGAAAACCTCGATGTTTTTTATGTGGTCAATTAGGCCACATTCGAAGGAACTGCAAGGAAAATGAAGGAGGAGGAGAGGAGGAAAAAAGACAAAGAGGAAGAAGATAAGAAGAAACAGATGAGAAAAAAACAACAAACAAAAGAAAAATACAACCAGCAACCCAGCCGAGAGCGGCGACTACTACAGAACAACGACCAAAAAAGACTGCCAGAAGAGAAAAAGAAGAAAAAGGCATAATAGCCGTATACACTAAAGATACTGAGCTCATGAGAGACATTCAACTCATAAAGACTGTAAAAAAAATTGATAACCTTTCAGAGGAATTTATCAATTACGACATATATGAAGTCTCAAATAAGACTTATAGAATTCTACAAAATAAGTACAGAAAGACTGTATCTTCATTGAGATTAGATTTTAACAAGTCGATATTTCATGGATTACCAGCTCCGATCCCGCGAGAAAAGGAAAAGGTGGAGATTCCCCCTCCACCTGATAATTCTGTGTCGGTGGTGAGACGGGATTTTGACAAATCTATTTCCCAAGACCGTCCACCTCCGACCCTGGATAAAAAAAAGGTGGAGGGTCCCCCTCCACCGGACAATCCTAATTAAACAGGTAAGTGATGGCTATTCACATTGGTTGTTTAAATGTTCATGGCCTGTTGTCAAGCTGGAAGCAAGGACGCTTTCTGAATGACATCAGGTCGAGAAATTTGGATGTAATTGTTGCAACGGAAACCCGGGTGAAGGGGCCAAGAGATCTGCTCTCCCCTCCTGAACGGCTACGAGAAATACGTTTCTCCGAGTCGGGCGGGAGGTGGGGGTGGGGTGTTGGTCCTACTAAAAAGAACCGGGTAGCCGAGAAAAAGTTGGTTTTTTCTGACCCAGAAGGCAGGCTGGTCGTTCTCGACTTGACATTCAGTTGTGGCAAGACAATCAGGCTGGTCGCTATTTATGCACCAAACATTATTGGCCCGCAAACTGAATATTTTCGTGGCCTAGGAAAGTTCCTAGCCACGTCGCATTCACTAGTAGTGTTAGGAGACTCTAATACAATATGTGCAGCACACACAGATTGTGTTGGCTCAAACTCGAACATGAACAGAAAATGTAACACAGGCTTTCGGGATCTGCTAAGTCAATTTCAGCTAGCAGATCCATATAGGTTGGAGCACCCGAACACTCCACAGTGGACGTGGTCAAATAGTGACGGGTCTACCAGAACATATCTAGATAGGATTTTAATTAGAGAAAAAGATAAGTCCATAGTTGAGTGTCCACAGTTTTTTCTAGTCAGCTACAGTGACCACAAGATGGTTACCTGTAAACTGACGGTAGATAAGTTGCATAGACAGGGATCTGGCTACTGGAAACTCAATACGTCCCTTTTGGCGATTGAGGAGTACAGAAAGCGGATCAAGATGTTAATACAGAGGGCATTAACAGGTACCATCATTAATAACAAATGGTGGTACGCCCTAAAAAGAGCCATCAAATATGAGTCTATTAGGTTTAGCATAAGTTTAGCTAAGAAGGGACGTAAAATAGGAGATGGTCTAGTTAAGGAACTAGAAGCCTGGAGGACTGGTAATACAGACCAAGCGAGGGTGAAAAGACTGGAGTTAAACCAGCATCTTGAAGCCCACCACATGGGAAGTATTACCAGAGCTAAGTTACGTGCAATGGGAAGTGAAGGAATCAAAGCCGCTGGATGGGCCCGAGTGGTGGAAGCTCGGCAAGGAAATAGTTCCTCTATTCGGTCTTTGACGAATCAAAATGGTGTCTTGATAAACGAACCCGAGAAAATGTGTGAGGTCTTTCGGGAGTACTTCGCCCAGCTGTTCGGGGGTGACGGCGGTCCTGGTGGTGGGAGAGCCCTCGAGGACTTTCTTACCGGGCTGCCGTGCCTCTCGGGGTCGGATGCGGAGTCTTGCGAAGGGCCAATCACACTTGAGGAGGTGATGGAGGCTTTGGCCGATTGTAAAGCGGGTAAGTCACCGGGACTTGATGGTCTTCCGTACGAGCTGTATAAATGTATGCCAGACTTGTTCGGGCAACTACTGACTGACGTGTACGCGAACTGGAAACAGAATGGGTTTATCCCCAGATCTGTGCGCCGGGGAGTAGTGACGTTGGTCAGAAAGGACCCGGACAAGGGGGACGTTCTAGAGAATTTCAGGCCCATCACTCTGTTAAACGCAGAAGTGAAGATTTTGGCCAAGGTTCTAGCAAAAAGGTTGGCGCGTGTCGCGAATGGTATAGTCGGGGAGGCACAGACATGTGCCATCCCAGGCAGAACCATTCAGGATACCCTCCATCTTATTCGCTATACCATAGAGAGGTTTGGTAATAAATCTGGCAAAGGTGGGGCATTGGTGCATTTGGACCAGTCTAAAGCTTTTGATAGGGTTGACCATCGATACCTAGCGACTGTACTTGCGCGGTTTGGCCTGGGCCTTGGCTTCCTCAGGTGGTTTATCGCTTTGTACCACAACATTGACTCGATAGTTCGGGTGAACGGTTTCCTTTCGAAGCCGTTCTGCATCAGACGCTCGGTTCGTCAAGGATGTCCGCTTTCACCACTTTTGTATGTGATGGCTCTCGAGCCATTACTGCAAAGGTTGAGTGGCATCCCGAGAGAACCAGGACTAGAGGAGTTTGTTACGGCTTTCGCGGATGATATCACTATCAGTGTAACCACAGTGGTACGCCTACGTGAAGTAGGTAAGACTATTGAGGCTTACGAGGAGGTAGCAGGAGCAAAGATTAACCGGGAAAAGTCGGTCGGCTTGCAGCTCGGCACCTGGGTTGGCAAGTCGATGCCTTCAGACAGTGTTGTTAGGCGCTGGACGGAGGGACCGGTTAAGTTGCTGGGAGTCTGGTTTGGACCAGGCCTCCAGATAGAGAAGAACTGGACGGAGGTATTGAGCAGGGTGGCTGCAGTAGTCAAGACTTGGTCTTGGCGGTGGCTATCCCTGAAAGGGAGGGCGGAAGTGGCCAATGTGTTTATCGCATCGGTCATTACCTACCGCCTGACTGTCGTGCCCTGTCCGGATTCGTGGTTGATCAGGTTGGAGAGACAGCTCTTTCGCTTTTTGTGGAAGGGCAGGTCGCCACTTGTGAAACGCTCTGTCTGCTGTCAAAAGCCTTTAAATGGAGGTTTAGGGATGCCTTGGTTAATGATGCGCAGACATGCGTTGAGGTTGAGGCACCTCTGGATTCTCCTGGATAGTGAACGGGTGTGGTCTCCGCTGGCCAGACAAATGTTCCCTGAGTTCAAGAGTTTTTGCGAACAGGAAGCCTGGTGTTCTCGTAGACCGAGGTCGAGTGAGTGGCATAAAGAGTGCCGTAAGGCCCTCTTGCTGTTCCGGCGCTCGGGCAACGCCAGCGGTGGGGGTTCCACACGGATTTTATATAGTGGGTTGGTAGAGTCTGAATGCGACGATGGCCTGGGGTCGACTCTAGGTCTCGGATTTATTCAACTGGACAGCTTGTTTCATCGTACATTCGGGTTGAGAACGTTGGACAACTTCCAAAAGTCCTTAACCTGGCAATGCTACAGAGGTGCCTTGCCCGTTTGGGATAAGCTCGCAAGACATGGTAAACGTCAGTCGCCGACCTGTCCAAGATGCGGTGGGGACAGGGAACCGTCCCTCACGCTATTGTTCAGTGTCCGGAGATAACTGAAATGTGGGCTTATGCTGAACATCTGTTGTCCGGCGAAGGAAGAGTACGGCTGTCGACTGAGTCAATTATAAAAATTTACCCACCGGGAGTTCTAACGAACGAAGGTAAGAATTGTTTTCTCACGGTTGTAGCAATAGCAAAAGAGGCTGTATGGAATACTAGGATAAAAGGAATTAAGACAGGCAACTTTATCTCTGGTGACAATTTACGATCCTTTTTTTCTTTTCATTTGAAAAGGAAACTGTGGCTGGAGAAGAGGTGTCTGTCAGAGTGTACGTTCCAAAAGAGATGGAAGTATGTTGCACGAGTGTTGTGCGTGCAAGGAACCGTGTGAATAGACGAGGAAAAAAAAAAAAAAAAGGAAAAATAAAAAGGTATCAGCGGTAGATCGGGGCTTGTGGGATCGGAGCGTAACTTGATCATCGCTTCATTTGTATTGTTTTTGTACTGTGTATTCCATTCGATTTTTATGTATTGTATTTTATTTTTGATGTCACATTTATGTAAAATCATATCGATTCACTGATCCCATCAGTTGTACTGTCCATATCTATGTTTGGCCCCCGGTGGGCAATAAAGAAATTGGTATTTCGTCTGCGTTACGTCGTGAGTTCAAATTCCGCCGAGGTCGACTTTGCCTTTCATCCTTTCGGGGTCGATTAAATAAGTACCAGTTACGCACTGGGGTCGATATAATCGACTTAATCAGTTTCTCTGTCCTCTCTGTGTTTAGCCCCTTGTGGGTAGTAAAGAAATATATATATATATATATTCTTTAAAAAGATGACAGCGGCGAGCTGGCAGAAACGTTAGCACGCCGGGCGAAATGCTTAGCGGTATTTCGTCTGCGTTACGTTGTGAGTTCAAATTCCGCCGAGGTCGACTTTGCTTTTCATCCTTTCGGGGTCGATAAATTAAGTACCAGTTACGAACTGGGGTCGATGTAATCGACTTAATACCTATGTCTGTCCTTGTTTGTTCCCTCTGTGGGTAGTAAAGAAATAAGTATTGTGATGCACGTACAAACTGATAACAGCTGGGCGCTAAGCATCAGCATCGCAAGAACACAACACCAATGTAAATTATCTCTTCTTCTACGTGGGCAGTTGAAAGAAAATGTCAGAAAACTGAATATTACCAACTCAGGCGGGAAGAAGCTTTCGCTTAGTCGTTTCTAGATTGAGAGATATATGCTCCATTGTATTAATAGTATCTCTTCAGGCGATTATAAAAATTTAGAAACAGAAATACATCTCTGAAGCTCAAACATAGTAGCGGAAATAATCTGAAAATCTCTCTCTTAACTCTGGATAATTACTTTTTGGGCCAGCGAATATGAATTTATCATAGATTATCAGATTCACCGGAAATTTTCGACTAGAAAGATTCTCGAGTAAGAAAATGTTGTTAAATATCCTCAACGGTTCAGAATATTTGTTATCGGAAGAGATTACAAAATCGAGAAGCTACAATAATTTTCATATTAATCCTACACAATATAAAGTGTTATTGCAAAATATAAGGTAATGCCATATATGTAAATAGCAAGACTAGAAAAAGTATAACCAGTTCTGATGATTTCAGCATCAGTAATAAAACACGCAAGCTTTATGTTAATCGATGGGATAGTTACTACGGCATACAGTTACACACAAACACACACACACATACACACACACATATACATACACAGAAGCATACGTACAAACATAGGCGGACACGCAAGCACACACGCACACTCACAACCATTGGCGAAAACGAGCAATAAAATGTTGGTTAAGTTTCCTGTTTTATCATACTTTTAGATGGCAGTGAAGGAGTTGCACATTGATAGTCCAATACAATGACGTATTAATTTGATTGAATTCACTTGTATTCATAAATGGGGAGATCTACCGTAAACGAAACTAGTAAGTCTCATCACAATTCTTTGCTGAGATAATTTTGTCGCAAGAATAACTAATAAGCCCTAAAAGACGCGAAGATAAATACAAATCTTAATCGATAATCCCTAGTGTAGCGAGTGACCTACCTATTTCTTTACTACCCCGAAGGGGCTAAACATAGAGGGGACAAACAAGGACAGACAAAGGGATTAAGTCGATTACATCGACCCCAGTGTGAAACTGGTACTTAATTTATCGACCCCGAAAGGATGAAAGGCAAAGTCGACCTCGGCGGAATTCGAACTCAGAAGGTAACGACAGACGAACTACTGCTAAGCATTTTGCCCGGCGTGCTAACGTTTCTGCCAGTAAGTTTCCCACACTCTTAATGTGATAGCAGAAAATTTATCTGATAAATTCGATTATGACATAAAATATGGTGACATGTGGGTAAGAATTGGGCAGTGCCAAACTAAACTCTACAATATACGTGTCTGATTCGTACGTCTTCACTGCAACATGCAATCTTCAGTCAAATATATATGAGAATAAATTTGCCTTACGATTTCTTGACGTTACAGGTGTATAATTTGGATTAAAACTACTATCTATGTATTTTCTATTTCTAAATTATTATCATATAGCTTGTTTCTAAACATCAGTCAGCAAATTCCATAGAATGATAGAGAAGTATATAGCATTTAAATAAGTGTCCTATATTCATATACTTATTGCTTTCATGATACAAATCAGCCTTCCTTGAAAAAAGTGCTTTTACTTTCAAATACCTGTAAAACTTGAAATCATAGATTTTTTTCTAAATTGCTGTTAAAGAAGAGAAAAATATGAATATAGCTTAGAGATTCTATCATTAAAAAACGTGAGCAATTTTCTAATAGAAATTTTCATATCAATTCGGTACATACGTTATAGTTAGGAAACGTTCGAATAAATCCAATTCATACTAAAATTTGAACTGTAAATGCTGCAAAATAGCTTTGAGCTTTACAAAACAAATTAATTTTAATGAAGTAATTGAAAAATAAAAATCTTGTATTTTGCTGTAATATATCTAATATCCCATGGACATTAAATTATAATAAATCACTTTATTAAATGCTGTTTCGTGGTAGGAACAAGCTGAAAATCCTTTAATTCTTATGGATAGTATATCAGTTGCTTCATGAACAACTTAATTAACAAGGAGAGTTGAGATCGTGCAGATACTTAAGTATTAATGTATTATATATTAAGCATCAATTTTATTTTTTTTAAATAGTCCTGCATAAATTAAAGCTATAACTGTTACAATATTTCACTTTGCACATAACAAAAACAAACAACATACCAAACTATATTCTTTACCATTAAATCTAATTAATACATCAGGTTCCTAGTTTACTAATCTTCTTTTAATGATTATAATATAGATTGAGCGTTTTATTGTAAACCTTTTTCCGAATTTTCTCTTAGATTTAACAAGAGCTTTCATCGTATTCTAGAAGATTTATATAAGGTTTCGATGATATAACAAGAATAAAACGGAAAGAAAGTGCGGTTGAATTAGGCAAATAAAATAAATTTAAAACACTGCAAATAGTTAAAACCACTTGATAACATTTTGAATCAATTTCTGAACCATATTAATTAAACAGAGTCGTTGAGAAAACAATTATTGCCACGTGAAAAAATTTTCGTTTGTATTGATTTCTTACATTGATACGATGAGATTTTAAAAATTTATTTGCAAGGGATTCTGTTTCTCTACAGCTGAGTTGACTGATATCAAAACCGAGCGATTTCAAGCAGAATTCAGTATGCAATTTGCTATCTTCCATCCCATTCAGTCTGATATTGGTTTGACATTTTTGGCGCAAGTCTATCAATTTTAGGAGAACAGGCCTAGTCGAGTACATTGGCCCAAAGACGAAAGGCAAAGTGGACACTGTTGGCATTTGAACACAGAACGGAAAGATTTTAAAGAACGCCACTAATCACTTACAATCAGTTTATTAGCTTTAAATTTTTGGCGCAAAGGCAACAATTTCTATGTTGGTGATAATGTTATCAACTCCGAAAGCAGTAATGGCAAAGTCGACCCTAGCGGTATTTCAACTCAGAGTATAATGTCGGTAGAGATGCTGCAAACCTTTTGTCCTTGGGGGAAAAGATTCTGCCAGATCGCCGCCTTATTTATAATCGAATACTAATCTTGAATGTTGGTAAAAGGTTAGCAATTTTGGGCGAAGAGATAAATCGATTACATCAATTCCAGTGTTCAGCTTGGACTTATTTTACCAAATCCGAAATGATGAAAGGTAGAGACGACCTCAGCAGAAATTGAACTCGGAGCGTAAAGAAGGTCGAAATGCCGCTAAGCATTTTCCCCGGCATGTTAAGTTTTCTGCTAGCCCCCCCCCCCCCGCCTTATTTCCTCTCGAATATTGCTTTCAAATTTTGGCACAAAGACAGTAGTTTCTGGTGAGGGGATAAATCTGTAATATCAACCCCAGTACTTAACTGGTACTTATTTTATCGACTTCGAATGGATGAAAGACAAAGTCAGTCTCGGCAGAGTTTGAACTCAGAATGTAAAGACGGATGAAATGCTACTAAGCATTTTGCCTGGCGTGCTAAGGGTTCTGCCAGTTTGCCGACTTATTTCCATTCGGAAATTTGTTTCAAATGATGGCAGAAGGTCAACAATTTTATGTGTGTGTGTATGCGCGTGTGTGTGTGGTGGTGGGAGTGGCATAAATCGATTACGTCGATTCCAGTGTTAACCGAATCTGAGAGGATGAAAGGCAAAGACGACATCAGTGGAATTTGAACTCAGAACCTAAAGGCAGACGAAATGCCTCTAACCATTTTGCCCGGCTAATTATTCTGCCAATTCGCCGCCTTAATACTGATTTCAAATTTTATAATACAAAGCCAACAATTTTGAGGAAAGGGGTTAAAGTCGATTACATCGACTCCAGTGCTTTCGACCCCGAAAGTTTGAAGGGCAAAGTCGACCTTAACGGAATTTGAACTCAGAATGCAAGGATAGACGAAATGCAGCTAAGCATCTTGTTCAGCGTTCTAACGATTCTGCCAGCTTACTGCCTTGTTTCCATTAAAATTTTACAAACTGATTTCATTCGTTTCGCGTAACCGTGAAGGAAGCTTATAAAAGTGGAATATTATACATAACCTTTAGTAAAGATCAGCATCTCTCACCGGGCTATTAACTTTTATGCAGAATTGGCAATATAATACTCAGACCTCTCCATTTTCCTGTCTATTAACGCTGTATTGGATTAGAGTTATTAGATTAGCTTCATAATGGAAATTAAACTGGTCAGATTAGAATTGTTATGAGAGAAATATACCTATTTTGTAGGCGCTTTATTATATTTCCGGCTTATTAAAAATTGGAATACTAATTAAATATTAATGCGAAACTTACGGATAACTAGGTATATGAAATGATATACGATTTCCATGACATTCTCAGCTGCCAGGGCAATAGAAATATTATAATTCTTATGGGAATCGAAAGCTGGACGTCAGCATATTGATTTATAGGGAATTACGTTAGTTTATGTAATCTAACGAGGATATATTTTATAAGATAACTGCGTACTACCAAGGCTTCGCTTGTAAGCTATTTTATATTCCTTTGACTGATGTTTCCTAATGTGTCTTCTGTCTGAAAATATTAAAAAAAATTTTCATGACTACGTTTTTGTCCGGTCACTAATCCCGAGAACATAAGACAATTTTAACGTAACCTATATTTTAAGTTTTATGATATTACTTAGCTAAGTAGTTTATATAATTTTTGAATTTTATTTATCAATATTATTTATATTGCAACATTTCCTTTGAACTTGCAATAAAATACATTTTCCTGTTTCTCTTAATGGACTAACTTCCAAATGTAGTGTGTATTCTATTATTTACTTTTCCTGTCAATATTTATTTTGTTTTGAGCAAAGTCATCAATAATATGCAGTCTTTTGGAAAATAGTACTACGGGATCAAAGCTATGAAAGAAATCGTTATTATATTGGATTTTGTGCAGAGCTTTCAAATGGGCTTTATTTTGTAAAAAAATATATTCATCATTCATAAATATTTACTTCACAAAAATTGAAATTGCAATATAATTTTTAAAAGTCCATGTCATTGCCAAATCTCTTAGATGAGTAGTTTTAAATTATATAGAACCTATATGGATCTGAAATGTCTAACGACATTTTATTTATGACGTCAACCTGTGTTTTATACACATATGCATTCTCTAATCTTTTACTAATGTGGTTGTAGTATTTGTGTTATCCTTGCTGTCTTCACATGCAAAAGTTTAAATGAAAGTATATATTCATCAATGCAGTTGTATACAGTCAACTTAACGTGACAGTCCCATAAAGGGAATCACACTACTGCTATTTAGCCCCAGGAAGCATCAACGCTTCCTGTCGGCCTTGGCACATTTCTTGTGTCCTTATGTTTACAAAAGGGAGACAAGCACCCCATCCAGCTAAGCCTGCATCCAGAGACATGTTTCTGAGTCTTGTTCGTCATCAGTCTGGAGTAGCAAGGCCGACAGGAAGCGTAGATGATTCCTAGGGCTAAATAACGGTGGTGTGGTTCTCTTTATGGGACTGTCACGTTAAGTTGACAGTATACAACTGCTTTATCGTTCCACCACTGCTTATATCTCTCTGAGATATTTAGAAATTTCTATTTCTATTTTTTTTATATATTCATTGTTAAATCAAACTTGACAAAAATTACTACTAAATCATGGACATCGGAGGTTCTTACTGAGAAACGTTAATACATAGTGGCAAGTACTGACTAAATTATTGAATCAATGTTACCGAAGTAAAAGTATCCCCGATTGAATTATTGGGGGAAAATACTACTGTGGATGAAAAGCAGGAATGCACTAAAAATAACAGACAAACCTCAAACTTGCTTCCCAAGAATATACAGATTGTAAACAAATATTTTCTTTTATGAAATCTATTCACACTTAGAGGAACATAACCTACTCCCTAACAAAAAAATCGAACGCAGGAAAAATTAAAGAACGATAAAAACTAAATATTGCTAAAATGATGAAATTAAGAATTTGCAAGAAAAGTAAGGGCTTGAGGAGCAACTACCAACAGACATGTGACATCTTGTATTTTAAAACTCTCTGTATATTTAAAATTGCAAATAACGTCTCCAAACCAATAACTGTAAACATGGGAGGTTGAGAAACGGAACCAACTGCAAGAAGGCATCCATTAAATAAAAAAAAAATTAAAATAGATAAGAATAACTTCAAGGTAGTAGACAATCCCCTCTAATCTGATTCATTGATTTTGTCCCATTTTCTGCAGTATTAAGATACGTAAAAGCTGGATATAATTTCATAAGCAACAAGGGGATTATTAAGCCTAAACTTCATGGAAGACCCAAAGCTATACAACATGACTTATAGATAAATAGAAATCATTGTAAATGCTGTAAAAGGTTTTAGCAATGTCATGATGGAATTTTGTATTGCTAAACGTTAATAACTGAAGCAAAGCTTCTATAAACATACGGTATTGAATTTACTGACTGGGGCGAAGATGCAGCGCATTGATGCACAAAGGGATAAAAATACAGGAGTTTTGGAAGCTCATTGTATAAAAACGAAATAAGAAGAGGTAATGTCAGGAACAGATATTTCCAAACGAGAAGGAAATACTAAAATTCAAAAATAGTTTTAAAAATACTTAAAATTACTTAAACTCAGAAGCCGTATTCCATTAGGGCACATCGAGGGCTTAAGCAAATGGATTTAAAGACCGGCTTTAGAACGTTGACAAAACATCAAGAAATTGCTGACAATGTACATAATCTTATTCTGGATAGATTGTAATGCAATAGAAATGTCGTATAAAAATAAGATAAAAGTATAGAAGATTCCTTTTGAAATCTGTTGAGGACATTATGAGAACGAACGGAAAGGGAAAAAGTAAAAATCTCAGAGAGAGAAGCCAATGATCGGAACTGAAACAGATGATGAAAAGTTGTTTCCAAAGTTCCGAAGGGCGTAATAGACAGAATTCATTTCAATGGCGAAATAAGTGAGTGTTTAAGAAAGAAAACGAACGATTGATTCAAACTGTGCAGTATCAAGTAAGATATGTTACAACAGGAAAACATCGATAAGGAAGTAATCTTAACTGAATGTAGAATGCGCAATGAAAGAGAAGATAGTTTTGTCTACAGTATTTTCATTTAAATAGACCTCTCAGAGTGTCAGAGTGTATACAAATTATGCATATGATAACGTTATTACAACCATACACTGGCAACTCTAGAAAAAATAATTGCAAAACCATATTAACAGAGAAGAAACAATCTGGAAAATGACCCTTCAAAAGTATTGTGGGATATTAAAGTACAACAGTATAGTCAGACAGAACATTCAACCAGGATATTCTCTAAACTAGCCTATAGAGGGGAAAATACGTGTTGCTTAATCGATAATGCGGGTCGGATTCATACATGAGTATAGCGAGTCCTTCTTTATCCAGAAAGCCTATTTTCCTAATGTAAGAAGAACAATAAGAAAGGTGTCAGACAACAAAATCTGCCGGGTACAACTTGGTATCCAGCAACAATGATCCGCTGTTATCCTTAGTAACCAAAATAACAATGATGGTCACTCACGTCCTTTCAGGTACGGAGCAGAAGCGTGGTCTATCTACTATAGACACATAAAGAAACTTGAAACATTTCACTTGCTCTGTTTGTGCAATATGAAAGGTTTTAAAACAAAATAGATTAAAAATAAAAGAAGCTGCATCTATTTATGATTGATATGTCAATGGAATTTTATTCCAGGTATGAATTTTGCTATAAAGTCACAATTAACATTTTGATTTTGTGCGGGATTGGACAAATGTTCTTATTCATTGCAGGATTTGATTCCTTTATGCTTCTGTTTCTTCAACTCACATTCTGTTAGATGCATCGCGACACACTTTACACCATACAGATCGATATAGGCAAAATCTTCCCAAGATGTTAAATTAAGCTGTTAAGATTTTAGCGATTGTTTGAAATTATGCTTATAATTATGGATGAGTCTTCCATAGCCGTGAAATCCCTCTACTTGTTGGACATACAAAAGAATTTTCGGAATGCAATCATCTTGCAGTCGAACATGTTTTGCTCATCGTAAACTCAGTTCTATACAGCATGATTTCGATACTAGACATACGACATTTTTTTAAATTTTGGCATTTGATAACTTATCTTCCAGTTTTAGGTTGCAGATATTGCACAAACAGAACATGAGAAATGTATCAAATTTCTTTATATGTCTGTAGTAGGTAGTGCTCAAGCACAAGGTTTGTACACACATAGTTTAGATTTCAACCTGACACGTCCCACTACGATGGGCAAACTTTCCAAAAGCAATTGTAGCCTTAAATAATCCAACATTAATTTAGTCAACAAGTGTCCTCTAAAAGTTCACTCATGAGTTTTCTTTCATCAAAATTTTAGACAACCCTTATTCATGGACAACTTGAACAGGATAGACTTCCCGACCAACAGAAAATTCTAACTGGGTTCCATCTGCAATCTCATGCGGTGATTATTTTAATATCAGATCATGTTATACACGTAGGGTTGCGATGCATGTGCCTGTGTAAACTTTACAGACTGTTAGTCAAGATGGTTATGCTGTGCTTTGTATATTTGTATACCAAGGTCACTATGATGGCATGCGCTACTCTTTCATCCAAGAATGATAATAATAAGTATGATGATGGCTAGGGAACTCCTTACATGACAAATACTAGGATAAGCTAAACAGGAAAGACATAGAGAGAATAAGTCACAACAGTGTATGAAGATTTTTTTTTTTATTTCGCACAAAATAGCAACCCAATCAGAAACCACCAAAGATACGTGAAGACAAATAATAAAGAAACTGTAGAATATGTACTGATAGAGAAGAAACAATAAATTATATTCTCTGTGGTTGCCAAGTGCTGGTCTAGAAGGAATAGATCCACATACAGGACAAACTTATATATACTGGAATTTGTGCCAACACTACTGAATGACAACTGGAAGAAAATGGCGTAAATGTACTCAGAAAAGCAACCCTACTGTGAGATGTTCTAATACACATACATAGGGAGTTCAAAGTTAATTGTCCAGATATTGCTAT
Source organism: Octopus sinensis (assembly GCF_006345805.1). Lineage (NCBI taxonomy): Eukaryota > Metazoa > Mollusca > Cephalopoda > Octopoda > Octopodidae > Octopus > Octopus sinensis. Next base: position 6,611,520 of record NC_043006.1, on the reverse strand, counting down.
CAGGAATTACCAAGAGAAAAATTACTTCTAATCGACATATTATTCTCAACAAGTGACAATGCATTTCAAGAAAAAAAAATGGAGAAAATTCTTGAAATGCAACGAACTAGAAACAGGGATAGCTGAATACAGGGCCTGAAGAAAGAAGTAAGCCCTTTAATAATATGTGGATTATGCATGGTTAACAGCATACAGATAAAGAAGCATACATAGCCCAAACAACAGGACTTACGAACATATAATGCATATAAAAAATAGCATTATTAGGCAATGCACATCTCCTACATAAATCATTTACAATACAGTAAAAGTAACAATACTAAAATAAATCACAACACATGCCCGTGGTACACATTATGCATTCGGTACAGCATTGAAGGCACATAATAAAATTAAAAATACTAGACAACAACAACAACAATAATGATAAGAGTTCCGGGCTAAATAACAACATAAACGTGCACTAAGAATCTTTATCCACAAAACGAATTTAATCCAACAATATCGGTGAAACGGAAAGAAAACTTCTCGATAAATCTGCTGGAAAATTTCTTTTAAAGCAAAATAAATGAAATCCGAAAGACCATTGTTATAGAAATCATAGTATATTTTATGCACGATATCTCATTGTGACATGTGCAGAAAACCAAAGCCAACTTCATAAACTCTGGGGGGAAATCCACTAAATACGCAGTAACTACGTATATTAATTAATCAAATATATATCCAATACTCTATGCATATATGTACACATTAATATTTATAAACAAAATGAGGCGGCGAGATGGCATCATCGCCTCCGTACCAGAGAAAATGCTTAATGCTATTTATTTCGACAAAAGGCGGCGAGCTGGCAGAAACGTTAGCACGCCGGATGAAATGCTTAGCGGTATTTCGTCTGCCGTTATGTTCTGAGTTCAAATTCCGCCGAGGTCGACTTTGCCTTTCATCCTTTTCGGGGTCGATAAATTAAGTACCAGTTACGCACTGGGGTCGGTGTAATCGACTTAATACCTATGTCTGTCCTTGTTTGTCCCCTCTATGTTTAGCCCCTTGTGGGTAGTAAAGAAATAGGTATTTCTTTCGACAAAAGGCGGTAAGCTGGCAGAAACGTTAGCAAGGCGGGCGAAATGATTAGCGGTATTTCGTCTGCCGTTACGTTCTGAGTTCAAATTCCGCCGAGGTCGACTTTGCCTTTCAACATTTCGGGGTCGATAAATTAAGTACCAGTTACGCACTGGGGTCGATATAATCGACTTAATCCGTTTGTCTGTCCTTGTTTGTCCCCTGTGTTTAGCCCCTTGTGGGTAGTAAAGAAATAGTTATTTCGTCTGCCGTTACGTTCTGAGTTCAAATTCCGCCGAGGTCGACTTTGCCTTTCATCATTTCGGGGTCGATAAATTAAGTACCAGTTACCCACTGGGGTCGATATAATCGACTTAATCCGTTTGTCTGTCCTTGTTTGTCCTCTCCGTGTTTAGCCACTTGTGGGTAGTAAAGAAATAGTTATTTTGTATGCTGTTACGTTCTGAGTTCAAATTCCTTGTGGGTAGTAAAGAAATAGGTAGTTCTTTCGACAATACGTTCTGAATTCAAGTTCCGCCTCAATCGACTTTGACTTTCATCAATTTGGAGCGATAAAATAAATACCAGTTGTAATCGACATTCCTCGTCCCTAGAATTTCCTGGCCTTCTGCCAAAATTTGAACCCAATATTTATAAATAACATATTGCCGTAATGTAGCGAGGTGGCAGAGTCGTTACCACGTCGGACAAAACACTTCGCGGTTTTCTTCTGGATTTCTTCGCGGGATTTCTTCTGTCTTTATATTCTAAATTCAAATGCCACCGTAGTCGACTTTTACTACTACTACTACTACTACTACTAATGCTGCTGCTGCTACTTTCACTACTATTACTACCAGCACCACCACCAGCATCACCACTACTACTACTACTAATAATAATAATAATAATAATAATGTGCCTGGTGTAACCTTATCAGACGGGTAGTCATGATGGGTATATTGGGCTTCGTATATTTTACCCCAGTGTCACTTTGATGGCATGAACTGCTCTCTCACTCAATAATAATAATAATAATAATATAATAATAATAATAATAATAATAATATGATAATGATAACGAAGATGATGATGGTAGAAATAAGAATTAATATTGTTGGTATAGTTTTTAACTATATTTTATAATTATTAAATTGTAAAGCAAAAAGAGCAGTATCATAATTATCATCATCATCGTCGTCATCATCATAATCATCTTCATTAATAGTAGTAACTGCAGTAATAGTAGTAGTGCTAGTTGTAATAGTGGTAGTAGTAGTTGTAGCTACAGCACTATCCTTAGTAGCAGTGGTACTATTGGTTGTGGTGGTGGTGGTAGTAGTAGTAGTAGTAGTAGTGGTGGTGGTGGTGGTGGTGGTAGTGGTGTAGTGGTGGTGGTGGTGGTGGTGGTGGTAGTAGTAGAAACAGCGGCAGCAGTAACAGCAGCAGTAGTAATAGTGATAATAGTAGTAGTAGTAGTTGTTGGTGTTGTTGTAGTAGTAGTAGTAGTATTAGTTGTAGTAGTAGTAGTTGTAGTAGTAGTAGTAGTATTGGTAGTAGTAGTGGTGTGGTGGTGGTGGTGGTGGTAGTAGTAGAAACAGCGGCAGCAGTAACAGCAGCAGTAGTAATAGTGATAATAGTAGTAGTAGTAGTTGTTGGTGTTGTTGTAGTAGTAGTAGTAGTATTAGTTGTAGTAGTAGTAGTTGTAGTAGTAGTAGTAGTATTGGTAGTAGTAGTGGTGGTGGTGGTGGTGGTAGTAGTAGTAGTAGTAGTAGTAGCAGAAGCAGCAGCAGCTGTTATTGTTACATCAATTGTGTCTCGGCCATGTAATGTCCTCGCGACGCTCATTAATGTTTTACAATCTGTGTCCTCTGTAAATGTCCAGACTTGTACCCAAATAGGAAATAAATATTAATTGTCACTTTACGACCAAATTGGTAATGAATAAAGATAAGTTTCTTTATTGGCCACACAGGGCTGCACACAGATGGGACAAGTTACAAGGTAGAGCTTTTCTTTTGGGGGATGAAGAGAACAAAAAACAAAAGAAAAAAAAAGGGGTGGCGTAGGTTTTCGATCAAGAGGGATCGTAAAAGGGAAGAAAAGAACAAAAACAAAAAAAAATTGAATAAAATAAAAAGAAAAAAAAAGGAAAGGAAAAGGAACAAAAGGAAAGAGAAATGAAAAAAGAAGAAAAAAGGGGAAAAAAAGGGGGGAAGAGGAAAAAAAAGAACGATCAATAGGGATCGTGTATCAAGTAAGGTTTATCCGTGGGAAGAAAAGCCTACGAAAAAGACCACGGTAACCTTGGTCAATATTGTTATATGTTACCACATTTGTTTGCAAGTGGGTAACCCTTTGTTTTCAATTTCTGGTAATGAATAAAAATGGAGGAATACGCTATTACAGTAATAAAGTGCAAGAGAGAAAAGGAAAAAAAATTCTGCTATAATAATTGTCCGTGTCAATTTACAATTCAAATCATTGGAGTCTTAAATAACCTTCTCCTTCGATCAACTTTCGTGCATATGTTCCGCAGTATGTTTTGTAATCGATTCAATCAATTACGCCCTCCTCACCTAGAATATTAAATTTTAAAACTGAGTTGTTTTCTTAGTGTATGCTGAATGTAGCTTTCCTAGAGTTCTACCCATCATACGGCAGGGGATGGTGGTGATCCCTGCTGTACTCTTTCACCACAACTTTCTCTCACTCTTACTTCCTGTTTCTGTTGTACCTGTATTTCAAAGGGCCGGCCTTGTCACTCTCTGTGTCACGCTGAATATCCCCGAGAACTACGTTAAGGGTACACGTGTCTGTGGAGTGCTCAGCCACTTACACGTTAATTTCACGAGCAGGCTGTTCCGTTGATTCGGATCAACCGGAACCCTCATCGTCGTAACCGACGGAGTGCTTCCATCCAATATTTGAGGATACCTCTGCATGCATAATTAATATCAAAAATTGTGATATACATACAGTAGTCGATGTCTAATTTTTAGGAAATTAATTGTTGCTTATTCAAAATGAGGAATTGCATATAAATGTTCAAAATAAAATCAGATATTACATTGAAATTAAAGAAACTTCTCGTGTGTATCTTAGCAAAACAATATGGAAGCACTCCGTCGGTTACGATGACGAGGGTTCCGGTTGATCCGATCAACGGAACAGCCTGCTCGTGAAATTAACGTGTAAGTGGCTGAGCACTCCACAGACACGTGTACCCTTAACGTAGTTCTCGGAGATATTCAGCGTGACACAGAGAGTGACAAGGCCGGCCCCTTGAAATACAGGCACAACAGAAACAGGAAGTAAGAGTGAGAGAAAGTTGTGGTGAAAGATTACAGCAGGGATCACCACCATCCCCTGCCGGAGCCTCGTGGAACTTTAGGTGTTTTCGCTCAATAAACACTTACAACGCCCGGTCTGGGAATCGAAACCGCGATCCTACGACCGCGAGTCCGCTGCCCAAACCACTGGGCCATTGCGCCTCCACACAATATATGCTATCATTGTTCTAAACATTATCAAGATGATTGCTAACTACTCCATCGAATTACTTCCTCAGCAAAAATTCATGACAAAATATCTGTTTCTGAAATTTATAAGACTCTTTTGCTGTAACTATTAGGTTAACTTTTCTATTTCTAACTTTCACTTTCTCTCTGCACGGTTTAAATCCAAATTGGAGGAATCAACAAACTCAGCTATTATTAGTGTTTTTCTCCACTACAATATTCAAGATCACAACATACATGTACACTGCAACATAATTTCTTTTCCTCAACAGGCCCTGCCCTATTTAACATTGTCCCCAGGGAGATCAAAGAGGAAAAGGATCCCATCAACTTTAAACAGAGTCTGGATAGATTCCTTCAAAGAATACCAGATAAGCCACCCATAATTGGATACGACTCACTACTTGAACAAAACTTGATACAACTCACCCAACAAGAACTCACTACTTGAACAAAACTTGACTTAAACAGGATTTGAATAATCCTATCAGGTGGTGCTATTAAGTTAGACATGGCCTGGACCAATCTTTGGTCGAAACATATCTAAGTTTATCTAAGTTATCTAAGTTACTATTTACTGTAATAATTTCCCTTCATTTTTTTCATTTGTCAGGAAATAGAACAGCGAGAATCAAAACAATGATGTGATATATTCGTTCTCAACGCGTTTGAAAGGAGAAGCTGCTCTCCGGAACGAAATACAGTAGCAATAAGCATACACGAACAATTCTGTCGGAACATGCGTAGAATAATAATGTGTAACATTGATATATATTCTCTAAAAAAGCTAGTGCATGACAAAACAGGTGTATCTGTCGTGGAGATATTTTTATGAATTCATAAAACTTAGATAGAACTTAGATATGTTTCGACCAAAGATTGATCCAGGCCATGTCTAACTTAATAGCACCACCTGATAGGAATATTCGAATCCTATTTAAGTCAAGTTTTGTTCAAGTAGTGAGTTCTTGTTGGGTGAGTTGTATCCGATTATGGGTGGCTTATCTGGTATTCTAACTTTCAAATGTATCATTCATTTACTCGAGTTAACAATACTTGAGAGTCAAACAATCCTGAATAATTGTCGTCCATTAAAAATCCAACAGGTTGTAAATGTGATTATTTTAAAGTTGGAGCCATACCAATATTTACTCATTCCATGCTCCAACACTGCTATACATTTGCTTTTTTATTTGCGTAATAGCGATCTTTTATCATTTTTGTTAAAAGACTGAAATAAACGTATGCCTATTCAACGATACTTGGTTTTGTTAAAGAAAACAATACATGTTTCTATGCAATATATTCGGGAAACAATTGATTCTGTGTCTGTATCACTTAAAATATTTGTTTCGGCGAATTAGTTCATAGATTAATCACGAAGCGAAAATTTATATGTAATGCTAAATATTCGAAGTCAGTACACACACACACATATACATATATATATATACATACGTGGTGCGTCAAGAATTTATCCTACTTTATTCTTACACGCCAAAACTACTGCCGCATCGGCAGAAGTCTTTGGATGGGAGATAACACGCTGGTGGGCTGCGTCAGTCTCCGGCTTTTATGCCTGTAGTACAGACATGGTGCGTGCTGGTCGGATTTTCGTTTTCCCACAAGAATACCGAACGTATCGAGCAGAGACAGTAAGTCCATGTCTCATCTCCAGTGATTATGGACTTCATGAAATCTTGATCAAAATTTGCAAAGTCCAGTATATACTGAGTTATTTCCATTCTGAGATTTTACCCGTTTCGGTTTGCGGATGACCTGCCTGAAGCTGCCTCGCCCTCAACTCGTGCAGCCATGCTTGAGGCGGTCGTGCCGCTCCTCGATATGGGTTTTTTTTTCTATGGCATCATCGAAAAAGGTCTGCGGAATGGAGCTTGAATAACACCAAGCTTTTGGCAAAATTCGATGAAATATGTCTGTCCGATGCGTTCAGTGAAAACGAAAATCCAATGCGCGGGCACTAAATGTACTCTATGTACTCTAGGCATAACAGCCAGGAACTGACGCATCGTACCGTCGCGAAAATTTTCACGCACGCGCAGGTAAACCGACCATCATATCTCCTCCAAAGACTTTTGTCCACGTGGCATTCGTTTTGCCGGGAAAATTGTTCTGAATGTCTAAAATAAACCGCTACATAATCGTTTCCTTTCGAAATGTTGCAAGTTCCAAAGTTCTCTAACACTTCCAACTGTAGAACATGTCTTCGGAGTTCACTCACCGCTGAAGAGATGCATAGAAAACTTTCTATAAACATTTCAATGTTTGAACAGGAACTGTCCAAACTATCAGTTTCATAATACTATCTGATTTTGATACGTTCTCGATAAAATAATGATATCACGCTTTGTGTTTATATGTTTAAGTCAACTGTCATCAAAATGTGATACTCGTCTCTAGCATAGTAAATTCTCTGGCAAAATCTGTAGCGTATAGATATTATGTGAATGATGGGGGAAGTTTGGAATAGTCGAAAATGCTTTAGGCATACAGTACATTCTGTCAGCAGGAATTTCATCTTGTGTGTGAGTGTGTGTGTGTATGTATTATGTGTATTATTTGCATAAAGAGAGAGTGGGAGAGAGAGATATTGTCAATAAACGTTTCACAAAGAAATTGAAGAGTAATCAACTTTAGAGGGTTATCCAGGGTATGAAAAGGGGGACTGGAAATATGCAATGGTGAAGAGGGAAGAAATGGATGGACTGTTAGTGAGGTGCGAAAATAGAAATGTGAAAGTGGAGGAGTGGGTAGTTGGGGATAATATAAAGAATTATTTTTAAAAAAGATATGCGATGGACTTGGAGAATATGTTTATTGAAATTGGGGAGAACAATGGTACGAAGGACAGGTAAGTGATGCTAGCGGATGGGGCCGTTAGCATTACTTTCATAATATCATTTTCAAAATTCATTTTTCATTCTTTGTGATTGTGATGTTCTATGTCCCCAATGTTTGTAGTGTCCCCTGTGTGTAGCCCCTCGTGGGTAATAAAGAAATCAGAGTAATCAACTTTGGAATTTAAGACGAAATACTTTGTGTTGTTCTTAGAACGTAAACGGCGTAGCTCTTTAAAGGCATTTTTGTTTATGAAATCTCAAGTTGCAATAGTGTTATAGCGAAACAGTGCTCCAGGATGGGCATAGGACAATTACTGATAACAACGGATAAACAAACATAAGCATCAAAAGTAGTGATGCGTTGGACAGAATATTACTATCATAAATTAAAAATGTTTTTTTTTTAATCTTAATTTGGAGGCCGAAGTATTCTTTTGCAACGGAGAGGAAGAAATTAAAAGATTGTAAAAAATGTGAGGGAAGGACGAGAAATTGCTTTCTTTTTATTCTCTAGCATTAGCAGCAGTAAAGTATCTGTATAACTCCTGCTAACGCTTAGAACATAATTTCTTGTCTCCGAAAGAGTAACCACCAGTTAGAACGTAATTAAACTGAAACGAAAATGGAGTTACTATAAATCGCTTGCAGGTAATCGTAGTCGGACTTTATAAATTTTAGTATTTTTTAAGATAAGCGTGTACTGCGTGTTCTGTATGTTAAACGAACGTTATTTCCCCCGTTTTCTTTGATTCATTGCAATTAGAATTACATATCTTAAATTAAGGCGGCGAGCTGGCAGAATCGTTAGAGCGCCGGGCGAAATGTGTAGCCGTATTTCGTCTGCCGTCACGTTCCGAGTTCAAATTCCACCAAGGTCGACTTTGCTTTTCATCATTTCGGGGTCGATAAATTAAATACCAGTTACGCACTGGGATTGATGTAATCGAATTAATCCGTTTGTCTGTCCTTGTTTGTCCCCTCTATGCTTAGCCCCTTGTGGGTAATGAAGAAATAAGTATTTCGTCTGCCGCTACGTTCTGAGTTCAAATTCCGCAGAGGTCGACTTTGCCTTTCATCCTTTCGGGGTCGATCAAATACGTACCAGTTACACACTGGGGTCGATATAATTGACTTAATCCGTTTGTCTGTCCTTGTTTGTCCCTTCTCTGTTTAGCCCTTTGTGGGTAATAAAAAAAATTTTTTTAATAAATTACATATTTTAAATAAAATTGCTATGAAATGTAATTTTATATGTATTACTTTCTAAAGAATATTGTTCAAATAAGTTTCTAAGATAATTAAAATAAATTGCCAATATTCATAAAGGAAAGATTTGATGAAGACAAATATATGTTTTTTAGAAATATAGGTATGCTACAATGTATTGAGTGGTATGTTATTTGAGGCAAGCTCCAAGCAAGTCGTGTTAGACATGTGCTATAAATTTGTGGTTAATGCTATTCATTTTATTTGTGCATATAATGCCAGAAGTGAAGACATGTATGGCTCACATCATTATAGCTTACACCAAGAAGAATTTAATAATGAATTTCTTCGAAACAGCATACATGCCCTCGGAGTTATAGGAGAAGGGAAAATATATTGTCTGTAACACATAAGCTGTTTCTGAGGCATTATTTCACTAGACCCAGAAACGTTTCCTTAGACACGCTGCGGTTGAAAATCTTTTATCTTTCTTCAGGGTATTCAAATTGACGTGTAAGTGAATGATATTAGTACTATAGACATATTCCTCACTTTTAAAAGTACTTAGCGGAAACTTACTAACCTATATTTGACAAGATTTATTACTTTTCAATTTCCGAAGAAAGAAACTCACATTATGAAGAATAGTATAAATACGGATCTAGTATTTTTCAATCACAAAATGTGCATTTTTTAAAAGACAGTAACAAAATCTGAAAATCGGCTATAATAATGTAGACGTCCAGTCTTATTGCTTTGAAGGTATGATGTTGTGGATCAAAAAGTTACAGAGGTTTAAATATCGGAAAAACTATAATTTTAACCAACAGTAAGACAGAAATTGTCTACGTTTAGCGGAGCGGTATCAAGTTTAACATTGTGCCCTGTGAAATTTTGAGTTTAGCATCTGATCAAGTTCATTGTAGTTTTCTAAATAAACAGGAATGCCTAATAAAACCAACATGTATCATTTTAATGTTTCTTTTGTCTCTTCATTGATTGTATGATTTTATTATTATTATTTTTAATCTGTAATATTAATATATTTGTCTGCATGTGTTTACTTTATTCGCATTTCAGTATTATGATTATCTGTCATGTATTTTTGTACATCATTAGTGTGTGTGTGTGTGAGAGAGAGAGAGAGAGAGAGAGAGAGAGAGAGAGAGAGAGAGAGAGAGAGAGAGTGAAAGGGTGGCGTCTGTCTCAAAAACTTATAAGTTGAGTAACGTTTTCATGCTTGGATTTGTAAACTACAATAAGAATAACACTGGTGAACAAAGAATTTGTGCGAAGAAAAAGAATGCTTGTATCTTAAATGTTTTCCCGAAATGTTCTTAATTAGCAACGCACCTTTTAATAGTAATGCTGAATTACTGATTATATTTACATTAATTAATGTTGGGAGAAATCACATTAATTTGCAATAAAAATACTTTTTAAAAATGAAGGTAATACCAAATGTTTTAAGAACTCAAATGTCGAAAAAGTCAATATTATATTGGAAGAAATACACACACACACACATTTGTTTCCAAATTTAATTTCTCGGTGGATGAAATTTGCCTTTCATCATTTTGGGGTCGATAAATTAAGTATCAGTTACGCACTGGAGTCAATGTAATCAACTTAATACCTATGTCTGTCCTTGTTTGTCCCCTCTGTGTTTAGCCCCTTGTGGGTAATAAAGAATTAGGTATTTCGTCTGCCGTTACGTTCTGAGTTCAAATTCCACCGAGGTCGACTTTGCCTTTCATCCTTTCGGGGGTCGATTAAATAAGTACCAGTTACGCACTGGGGTCTATATAATCGACTTAATCCGTGTGTCTATCGTTGTTTGTCCTCTCTGTGTTTAGCCCCTTGTGGGTAGTAAAGAAATAGGTATTTCGTCTGCCGTTACGTTCTGAGTTCAAATTCCACCGAGGTCGACTTTCTAATTCATTCTTTCGGGGTCTATTAAATAACATCATTTACATTATTTACATTTGATGGGTATTTGTCCTCATCTTCTTTGTTGATATACTCTTATGATATTCACATTACCACATATCTAAATAGGTTTGAAGGCGATATAAAGGCTGATTCGTTGGAGTATCAGACAAAGTATATCACGTCACACTTCGAGTTCAGTACGCAATGAATTTGATTTTTCTGGGTTCTTTTTTCTTTGCTTTGTATTACATTAGAATCGATTAAAACATTAATATATGGCGTTGGATTAGTGGACGTATACAAGTGTTCAAGCTGGATGTTTTCGGGTATATGACGTTTTTGCCTTTGTCTTGGACATCATACGTAAATTCTGTCTGCATGCATACATAACTGCTAGTCTTTTACCAAAAAAGTACCCTGCCCTGCTACACACTGACGAATTTTCTTGGCAAAGCAATGCTCATGACAGAACTTGACCTTGATCATATAAATTTTCTAATATCTAATGTAGGATAACATTTTTTTCGAAAAATATTTTATCAATGGCCAGCATTTTAAAAAATACCTTTAAAGGTTAAATTTATAAACAATTCATAAATAAGGGCAAACGAAAAAATTTCTAATGCCAAATATGCCGAAAAATTGGACATATTGTCCATTAACCATATAATTTTTTCACAATACGCACGCTACTCGAAAAAGGGTCGACAGAAATTTCTAAAAAATTCCATTATTACCATATCGGACCGATTTCAGGGTCAGCTCATAACAGCCCTCCCTTCGTCAGTGATACATGTGGCAAAAGAAATAAATGAGATACTTACTCATACCCATGGAAGATGGGTATTATATGGTTAATGGACAATATGTCCAATTTTTCGGCATATTTGGCATTAGAAATTTTTTCGTTTGCCCTTATTTATGAATTGTTTATAAATCTTCTAATATATATATTTGTGTGTATTTAATTCAACGCATACTTTTTCTGCCAGAAAAAAAAGAACCAAACCGATCTCCCTCGTACACGTTGGAATCTTTGGATAGTGTGGATGTAGATATGCTTTGTGCAAAAGGAAAAGAGGGTAGTCAATAATTGGAAATAATCTGATATGTGGCCAACTCGATAAACTACAAGTGGGTTACGAGTGACGATGGGCTATTAAAAGGATTGGACGGACTGCTGAAATAGCATTTACAACTCCTCCAAATTGGCATCATTACTAATTAGTATATAAGAAGATACTTAAATTATGCAGTTCAACATAATGAATAAAACAATAGGATGGTCACGGGTGGAATACCTTGTATGATAAGCATGCTTGATCACAGATAATATATGGGTAAAATGTAATAAAAGAGTGACAAAATAATAAGCGAGACAGGGTATGTCACGTTTTAACAAAGGTATTCTCTGAAATATATATATATATATATATATACATACATGCAGTTGTGGTGTAGTTAACAAATATATTTCTTTGAATAAAAAGTGACAGTCATAAATTGTATGAGATTTTCTTGCACAAACATATGCGTGTATAGGCTCAATATATATTTATTCATATAATTATGTGTAAGCCTCTAAATGGCTTTTTTTAGAAGTATTCCTCTGAACAGAGAATCCCCGTATAAAATTACATACGTTTTTATCGCTTGTTAAGTAGCGGGAATAGAGCATTAGCCTTCATATGGACAATCGTATCAAATATCTATGTCTCATTATTATGATCGGATAGATTTCATCCTAATTAATCTAGGAATACAAAGCAGATGAAGGAAACAAAAAAATACAGGATAAGACTAGATTCAATAAAACGTATTTAGGCTAAAGGGCCAATTACTGCAAGCCATGGTACAGTTTATACGTTTAATTGTTTACCGCCCATTGTACACACATACAATACCTTCACTTTATCTATCTATCTATCTATCTATCTATCTATCTATCTACATATCTATCTATCTGTCTACATAATCATCTGTCTCTCTCTCACGCTAGATATATATGTATGTATGTATGTATGTATGTATGTATGTATGTATGTGTGTGTGTGTTTATATGTGCATGCATCTATATATTTATATACATGTGTATGCGTATGATTTTGCGTATGTATGGTTGCATGTACAGGCAAAGGGAGAAAGGTAGACAAAGAGGAGAGTAGTAGTAGTAGTAGTAGTAGTAGTAGTAGTGAATAAAGACAAAAAGAAAGGAAATTAATATATTTATGTCCAAATAGCATTTTTGTCTGCATTGTCTTTCGTAAACTTTAATCAGGCTTTCAGAATTAGAATAATATGCCAGCATGAATTATTCTGAAGCAATCAATAGTCATAAAACCACCGACAGAGACAACTGGTTTGTTTGAACGCCCATTTTGTCCTCGATATAAACACCTCACATAATATCATTCGAATGGGAAGCAATACTGCTGAATACAGCCAATTCAAGATGAGATTATTTCTGCTTAGGATGCACGACAAGTCTACACAATTTTGATTGTGTATGTAGACGTGTTATTAATTGCGCCACAAGAACAGAAAATACTAGAGAATGCATCTGTCAATTAGAATGAACCGCCAGTGCTTAATTAGTACTTATCTTCTAGATTCTTTAAAGATAAGCAACAAAGTGAACCTCGATAGAATTTGAACTCAGATTATAAGGACGTGCGTGAAGCTGCTAGGCATTTTGGTATCCGGTCCGCTAATGATTGCGCCAACTGACCTCCTTAAATTCAAATATAACTGCCCCGTCGGTTACGACGACGAGGGTTCCAGCTGATCCTATCAACGGAACAGCATACTCGTGAAATTAACTAGTAAGTAGTTGAGCACTCCACGGACACGAACACACTTAATATTGTTCTCAGGAAGATTCAGCGTGACACAGAATGTGACAAAGCTGCCCCTTTGAAATAAATATAATACACATTTCTCCCAGCTCAGTGGACTGGAGCAACATGCAATTAAGTGTCACGTTCAATGACACAATGTGTCACCGGGAATTGAACTCGTGACCTTACGATCGTGATCCGAATTTCTTAACGAGGCGCTTTCCTAATTTCAAGTATATATTATAAATATTTCTTTACTACCCACAAGGGGCTAAACGCAGAGGGGACAAACAAAGACAGACAAAGGGATTAAGTCGATTATATCGACCTCAGTGCGTAACTGGTACCTAATTTATCAACCCCGAAAGTATGAAAGGCAAAGTCGACCTCGGCGGATTTTGAACTCAGAACGTAGCGGCAGACGAAATACGGCTACGCATTTCGCCCGGCGTGCTAACGTTTCTGCCAGCACGCCGCCTTCAAGTATATATTATAAAGGTTATTTAGCAATAAATTATAAATTTGCACGAATAATAAGGATGCATAGAAGTATACATCTATTAGAAATAAGAGCTAATTTTTTTAATTAAACCACCGTACAGCACAAACATAACAGAGAAATAACAGTAGGCGAGGAAACTGAAAGAATTAATACATTCAAAAGCAGATCCAAAAATCCGGGTTTCGGCTTTTGGAAAATTTAATCCTTGAGCCTCTTCAGTGTGGACAACCGAGTGAAAATTCAAGGCAGTCACGTTGAACACCGTTGGTGTACTGGTTTTGTTTTGCGCCAAAAACACAGCACATGGTGCAGAAATATTTATAAACAATATATTCAAACACTAAAATTTGAAATAAGATGTCACTACATTTAATATCATCTCTCTTTTACTCTTTTACTTGTTTCAGTCATTTGACTGTGGCCATGCTGGAGCACCGCCTTTAGTCGAGCAATCGACCCCGAGACTTATTCTTTGTAAGCTTCGTACTTATTCTATCGGTCTCTTTTGCCGGCCTCGCCTACTGTTATTTCTCTGTAATCTTGGTGCTGTATGGTGGCTTAATTAAGACTTTAGCTCTTATTTCTAGTAGGTGTATGCTTGTATACATCTTTATGCTTCGGGCAAATTTATAATTTATAGATAAATAATGCTATTTGCCTGCGAGCCATGTTACTACTGTTGATACCATCAATTTTAAATTTTCTCCACAGATGTAGAAGTGGCTGTGTAGTAAGTAGCTTGCTTACGAACCACATGGTTCCAGGTTCAGTCCTACAGCGTGGCACCTTGAAGCGAAAGCTTAAAAAACCACCAACCCTACGATAAATACACACGAGCAATGCAATGAATATTTTTAAAATAGGCCTACCTTCAGGATTGGAATTTGAAGATAGTTTACATAACCCCAAACATATTGTTTTCATGCTGTGCACGAGTAAACATACTTTTGTAGAAGTCTTGCTAAAAGCCTCGTTATTACTGTTTTTAACAGAAATAATGCTTTCATATAGATACATTTTTTATTGCTTACGTTAGTTTTCAGTTTAAACGGAGCGGGACGTTTAGAGTTCGAAACGCACACGAGTTGACGTAGTGGATATTTTGGAAATAGGTGTTACTATCTCCAACTGAAGATTGCAAAGCATGTTTTCTCATGCACAGCATGAAATCAATTGATATTGGGGGTAAGTAAACTATATTCAAATTCCTTCCTGAAGGTAGGCCTATTTTTTAAAATGTTCATTGCATTGCTCGTGTGTGTATTTATCTTAGGATTGGTGGTTTTTGAAGCTTTCACTTTCATCTTTGGCAAGCAGTATTTTTACCTTTCTTTTATTCAAATATCTAATATTATACCTATTAAGGTAGAAGTCTTGCTAACCGCCTCATTATTCCAGTTTTTACCAGCAATAATGCTTTCATATTGTAACTTTTATTTATTTATGTATGTATATATACATACATACATACATACATACATACATACATACATACATACATACATACATACATACATACATACATACATACATACATACATACATACATACATACATACATACATACATACATACATACATATATATGTGTGTGTGTGTATACATATATGTACACACACACACACACACACACACATATATATATATATATAGAGAGAGAGAGAGTAAACCTAATGAGATTGCATAATTTCAATGCATTAAAGGGGAGAAGGTATGGTGTTACAAGACCGAGAGCTGTTTCGGGGTCTCGGAGTTACTTCTTTACTTCCTAATGTTGGCAACTGTAGTTCACCAGAACTTTGCAACCGGTAACGAATGCAAACAAACACAAGAAAACAAATAACCTTCTTCATCGTCGTGGAGAGAAAAGCGACTATGTTAGAATGTAGAATAATTTCATGCAAAATTTCCTAATTATAAAAAAATAGTTCAATTACAATTAGGATAGCATCGTATGTAAGGCAAACACATATCTTCTGTCAGACAAATTATGTAGTTATGGATTTACTCCGTCAATACCTAGATAAAACACCAATGTAGGGTTAAAACAATCAACCTTCTTGCAGGTAATCTGATGCGAAATTGAAGTGGTTATTTGTACAGTCCAGAGTATTGGTTGAAATGAATCTCAATGAGTTTTTTATTGCTACTTCATAACATTGTGAGGAATATATATGTGTGTGTGTTTGTGCGCATGCGTGTGTTCCACGGAATCTGTCAATGATATGGTTAGCTAATGAAGAAAATGAAATATAAATACTATCCAACCTGCTCGTTGTTTCAGAAGTATTTTTAATGCACGCCTAGAAATGCTAATCACTGCGGGACGATATAACAAAAGCGCCCGAGGACAGGCAGCAGAGAGAATTTCGCTTAGATCATAATGAAATCACTTATTGATTAGATATATGAAGGAATGCAATTACTGGGACGATTTAATTAATATTAAATTACTGTTAAGATTAAAATAATGGAATTTTTCAATCGGCGAAGAAAGGAAATATAATTAAAACGATTTCAGATTAAAACGTTCTTTGAAACAAAATATCAGTAATTGCTTTTGTTCCTTTTGTTTTCTTTTTCATCTGCAAGAAAGCGACCTGTCTTCTAAACTCTCTGGATTGGAGAAAGGTAATTTGTTGAAGAAAGAATATTTATATTTCTAAAATAATTTAGGAATGACCTCTTTTGAACAGGCACACAGCTATTTTGATTGGACAAGTGATGGGTTTGATGGAATTGATTGCTTATTTAGCATATATCTCATGCAGTTGATAACATTTTAGATGGTATTTTCGCTATCCGATATATGATCTACAAAGTATTCTTTTGGACAAA
>NC_043006.1:6587258-6589758 GCF_006345805.1 Octopus sinensis | reverse complement strand
AGGTTTTATCTTTTTTGAAATGTAAGAAATACTGCTTCTCCCTGAGCGTATTTTAATATGAAATTGACCATTATAAAATTCAACAGAGGTTCGATGACATCATATGTCTCTGTATTCACAGAATGCATAAATCATATAAGGATATATATGTTTCTTTATTACCCACAAGGGACAAAACACAGAGGGGGCAAACAAGTCGATTACATCGGCACCAGTGCGTACCTGGTACTTAATTTATCGACCCCGAAAGTATGAAAGGCAAAGTCGACCTCGGCGGAATTTGAACTCAGAACGTAACGGCAGGCGAAATACGACTACGCATTTCGCCCGGCGTGCTAACGTTTCTGCCAGCTCGCCGCCTTATAAATCATATAAATATATATAATACGTATATGGAAGCCGATAAGGAATCTGAATATTGTTCGTATACTTTTTTGTTGTAAGTATGCCATGACAAGATGTGAATAAGTTGGGAAAGCTGTTATTACCGTACCGGTCCTAGATTTCCCTTTAACTTTTGCTGCTAAAGTAAAATTAGATATTTAGGAGGATGGACTTTTGTAAAGTATTCAATATTTTTATACATACGGGAATATTGTACATCTTTCAAGTCAGAATTAAATTATTTCTATTACGTTTACATATGGAACCTCAGTCGAGGTTGATTCTGTCAGAGAATTTCGAAAAGTTAACATAGGCGCAGGAGTGGCTGTGTGGTGAGTAGCTTGTTTACCAACCACATGGTTCCGGGTTCAGTCCCACTGCGTGGCACCTTGGGCAAATGTCTTCTACTATAGCCTCGGGCCGACCAAAACCTTGTGAGTGGATTTGGTAGACGGAAACTGAAAGAAGCCCGTCGTATATATGTATATATATATATGTATTTGTGTGTATGTGTGCATGTTTGTGTTTGTCCCCCTAGCATTGCTTGACAACCGATGCTGGTGTGTTTATGTCCCCGTTACATAGCGGTTCGGCAAAAGAGACCGATAGAATAAGTAAGTACTGCGCTTACAAAAGAATAAGTCCCGGGGTCGAGTTCCTCGATTAAAGGGAGTGCTCCAGCATGGTCGCAGTCAAATGACTGAAACAAGTAAAAGAGAGTAAAAGTTAACATGGGAAACCAATACAATGGGCAGGTAGTTCAGTTGATTGAACTTCTAGATAAGCACACCTGAACGGCATGGTGATCCGTAATTAATATGGAAGTATTGTAGCATGCTCACAGAGGAAAGTTTACACGACGAAAATGGCGGTGCTTCTATGATTTCGTACACATTCGTAGAACATATATGATATTGGGAATAGCATCTGAAATTTATGAACATTTTACAATGCTGATGTGAACGTTCGCTAAAATATTTGAGCAATACTGATGCGGCATTAACCGAAAAATATGAAGAGCTATCATTAAATGAAAGCAAAGAGAAAATTATTCTGCATTATTCTGCATTATTATTTCTTGAATGATAGTATGATACTTCGGAAAAATATTTGCGAGTTCAAATAGAAGAAATAAATAAGGAAAGCGTTCGGGAAAATGGTTTGTTATTGCCCTGGACATATTAGTGTCCTTCTCCTTGTTTTCACTCAATGACATCGCAGTTCATACTTTGTTTAACGTCTCAAATGCATTGATAAAAGGATTTTTCATATTTCAAAGGTTTTAGCAAAATATTCTTGCCTAGAATATAAACTATTCTATAAAATATCCTTGCCTAGAAATATGTGGATTATTTAGGTAATAATTACAATTCTGCCTTTTTTTATTTAATTCCAGTAGTTGACCTCTCTTACTGCGGGGTGTTGTAAAGTTGACGTATATCACGTGTCTGACGGGATTTCATAACATTATACGTATTTGAACACTGTACCATCACATGTCATAGAAGTATATCATCTAATTCTTAATGCTTATAATATAAATTTATATTTTTGCTAGAAAATACATACGACTAAAAAAATAATTATATATTGTAAACTATGATTAAATCATTGTTAACTCCTACATTTGAAGAACTCTTTTTCGTTTAGAATAAAGCACAATAGGAAATTTTAGCAATAATTTATATATGGGTATCAGACAATAAACATTTGCATGAAATGTTAGCGAAGTAAAAGCAAAAGCAACATCGTGTGTTCTAACAATGGAATACATTTCTATGCATGACAAGAAGAAAAAAAGGCATTTGTTATGAGAACATTATATATTAATCTCAACGTTTAGCTATATTATGTATTGGGAGATAGGATTCCTTTCAACATGTGTGATAATTTTATGTCTTACTATGCTGTCATTGACACCATACAAGTATTCACTCGGAGGAATGTGTTCGTGAATTAGTTCCGTTTGAAGATGCAGAGAAAAGCAGATTACTAAGAAGTTGCGGTTAATAAAAAGTTGCGCAGCGTGTTTTACGATAGTATGAAAGGGGACAAATCTGCAGGGAAACATAAATGAAAGATGCATATCAACATTAATATAGCATTCTATACACGG
>NC_043006.1:6567258-6582258 GCF_006345805.1 Octopus sinensis | reverse complement strand
AACCAGAGCAAAGCAAATGTGTTCAAAATCTTTACAAACTGACAATTTGATGGTAGCAATCAGTGTCCATAATAAGGAAAACCATACACCATCTCCAACATTAACGGTAGCTTTGCAACAAGTACAGAAACTCCTGAAGATTTTTCGAGATTTGAGTCCGAAAACCGAAATCAATATCGGCAGTTGGCCGAAATTCGAGACAATGGAACAGATAGCTGTAGTAGCTATCATATGGTGAAGACATTGAAATGGAGAAAGAATTGGTTGAAGCTAAAAAGGAAGATGTGGCCGACCATAATCTAAGGCTGAATAAGCAGCTGAATCGAGTTCATGTCATGCTGAAGAATTATGCAGCAAATGAAAATACCAAAATCCAGTGCTAGTGAATGGAACGAACCATAATAATTCACCTTTAAAAAATGGTTACCACTTAAAGAGTGATTATAATCTTCCTAATGGCTTCCATATTCCACAGAATGGTTTTAAGCCACAATGTAAATATATGTACATATTCTGAAAAGACAGTCACAACTACATATGTATTTGTTGTTATCATCACTTAACTCACATTTGTATATGGGCGTATATTTATACACTTGTATAACGGCCGTATAACGGTATAAGTACAGATGACATTATACACACGTTTTCAACGTTCTGTCACGCCGGACAAAATACTTAAGGGCATTTTAGTGTCCAAATTCTGCCAAGATTTATCATACTACGCGGGGACAATAACCTGAGTACCAACTGAGCACTACGGTTGATATGATCCTCTAGACGGCTGCCCTGAATTTCCAGTCTTCTGTCTATATTAAAAAGGATTATATTCATTCCTTTCCGTAAATTCATATGATATTACAAAATATATAAAATAAAATTAAAATGTCATGTACTTAACATATGTACTTGTATACAATTTTCTGCACACACACGCAAACGAATATATATGTTTGTATATATGTATATCGTAGTATTCCTAACAAAAATAACTAATTAATTCATATATATGTGCGTATACGCGTATGTATATGAATATATATATATATATATATGTATATATATATGTGTATATATGCATGTACATGTATATGTGTATATATATATATATATATATATATATATATATATATTATATATATATATACGTACATATACATATAATGTATTTTCTGTGGAAGAGCGTAGGCTCGAAACGTTAAAGACTTTTTCACTTCCCGAGTGTTAAACTAATACATCTGTTTGTTGTCAAAACCACCTGTCTTCGTCTTTTGTTTTCTTGTGAATTATCCCTATGTATATATATATAATATATATATATATATATATATATATATATATACGCGAACAGTTGTTTTCTCTGTAATTTTATTCATGCGGATCATTCTCCATTAGGAGAAACAGCGGTGAAAATATCCGCACACCATTTACTGTGTGGGTGAGACAAAAATATATTTAGTAATTCAAAGCAAACTGTAAACACGTTGCACAGAATTATGAAGGAAACGCAATAAAGGGGAATAAGTTAGAATGTGGCTGTGATTTCAATTTGGCACGGATGGAAAAAGATCTACTTCCTACAATACATATGCAGAAAAACGTAAATGGGTATACGACACACACAACCACAACACATACACATATATATATATAGGTATATATATATATATATATATATATACATACATATATATATACATAATACAAAATTATATATATATATATATATATATATATATATATATATATATATCTACATTATATATTATATATGATGCATATATACATGTATATATATATATGATATATATATGTGGAGATATATATATATATATATATATATATATACATATACACATACATAAATATATTTACATAGGTAAGCATGCATGTATATTGCCTAATATATATGTGTATTTTTATATGTATACATGCATACATATGCCATATAATATGTATATATATATATATATATATATATATATATATATATATATATGTACATACATACATATATACGTATGTACATTTATAGATGTACATAATACATACATACCTATATATATATATATATATATATAGAGAGAGAGAGAGAGAGAGAGAGATAAAGAGAGAGAGAATGATATAATCTATGTAACTGAAACGGATGTGAGAGGAGGGAAAAAGAAAGAAATGAAAAGAGAAACTGGTGACGAATGTAATATAAGATAAAGCATACGCTTCCAAAATTTAATGTTTACAAATGTATATATTGATATCTGTATTTAGCTTCAAATACCCATCACATAGAAGCGCATAGATACACCCATATGGAAATGGGAGATGCTAAGTGATGGTGACAGTAAATGCATATGTATGAGTGTTTTTCTTTCGTGAATGTATACATGCATTGAAATTTCTGTATTCGAATATCCGAACATTAAAAAAATGCAAAATGTATTTTATAAATATATATTCATCTGAAGACGAAAGACGTTCTGACAAATGAATTATACAGAAAAATAGTAAATGGCTCACTGGTTTTACAAAGATATATTCTTGTCTTGAGTTTTCTTGTAAGCTTGAACACATGAAAAGTAGAAAATTGACAAGTTAAAACTTGAATATAGCAAATTTGTACTGAAATTCACCGATATTGAAAGTGTCGAAATTAAATTGATGTCTAGCTTACTGAAGTAGAATATGTTTATTGAATAACAGCAGCTTCTGATGCTAAGGAATTGGACATTTTTCTAATGTCAGAATTTAAGTTTCTTCAGAAATAGGCCAGACAATAGCTCACGTTCGAATATCTTTCGAAAATAGCAAACTTATAAAATAAAAATAGATTTCAGGATCGATTTCTATAATGTTCTATAAATTAAACTTGAAATTTGAATATTTTTCAATGAATCGATTTTATCTCTCCAGCGTTCCATCATTCGCATATTTGTTCAATTACTTCAATCGTTTATGCCTCATGCTTCTAAAGTGGTTGAGTAAAGTATTTTTAAAAGCATATCTGAACTTTCTGAGAATAGAAAATCACTCTCAACTGTGTTGGAACATTTAATTTCTAGGCTGTAACCATGACAATGAGAAGAAGAAAAAATAAATCGGAGCAAGATAAGTGAAAATTCCTGATCTTTCAGAAGAGGAAAAATCCACCCAGGCATTCTGAAAATCATGGAAATCATACTCTTTTTAATTTTACTTCACCGAGTTTCGGAGCCTTTTTCTTCAAATAAAACGAAATAAACTATAATATATCTTTATTGCATTTTAGATACTTCTTTCATTTTATGATTTTTTTAAATAGCTATTTCTTTAACATATCTTCCATCCAGAAGAAATTCTATGATTCTCGTAAATGCTTACAGACGTAATGAATAACTGATCAATCACAAAATTACCTTTCTATTGGTTTGACATAGTAATTGAAATAGGTTTCTAATTGAATTAAATTGCATCATTGATTTTCTACTCGTTCCTTCATTCTAGAGAATGCCAATTATTTATAATCCCAATAATGTATAGAGATGAAACAATATGACTAACTATACATGTTCCTTGCACATTATTGTTTTAGAGATCCATGACTTTTTCCACATTATTTTCGTGTTAGCTGAACACTGCCACATAGACAGTCGGGCATATTTAGGACCGACAAGTATCTGGTACTCCATTTATAGTTTCGACAAATTGTAGCAAGCCTCGGTGTAAACATGCAATTGTAAAATTGTGGATCTACTGAGGCCGTCTCGAAATAATGTATTCGTTTCTAGAATTTTCATATTTGTTTCTAGGTTATGTTGAGGAGTATACAAACCGTGATAGTCTGCTTCCTTGTAGAATGATGGATGTTATTTCTTACCACTAATGCTTTTTGTGATTGTTGTCGGATGCGTATTCAGGTGGTACACCAACGACGGCCGCAGTCAAATGACTGAAAGAAGCAAAAGAATAATAATATGAAGAAATATCTATTTATCTATCTATCCATCTATCTAGCTATCTATCTAGCTATCTGTCTATCTATATATTCTCTCTTTACTCTTTACTCTTTTACTTGTTTCAATCATTTGACTGCGGCCATGCTGGAGCACCACCTTTAGTCGAGCAAATCGACCCCGGGACTTATTCTTTGTAAGCCTAGTACTTATTCTATCGGTCTCCCCTGCCGAACCGCTAATTGACGGGGACGTAAACACATTAGCATCGGTTGTCAAGCAATGCTAGGGGGACAAACACAGACACACAAACACACACACACACACACATATATATATATATATATATAATATATATATATATATATATATACGACAGGCTTCTTTCAGTTTCCGTCTACCAAATCCACTCACAAGGCATTGGTCGGCCCGGGGCTATACCAGAAGACACTTGCCCAAGATGCCACGCAGTGGGGACTGAACCCGAAACCATGTGGTTGGTTAGCAAGCTACTTACCACACAGCCACTCCTGCGCCTATATATATATATATATACTTTATTTAAAAGCAGCAGAAATATACCAAAAGCTGTTCCTCGGTGTTTCACGTTCCCGTGAAACTCCGAGTAACAGCTTTTGTTATATTTCTGCTGCTTTTAAATAAAGCATATTACTCTACCTCTGGTATTTGAGTACTCTTTTTTCCACCTTGTTTCACATTTATGTGCTTACTCCGGTATATATATATATATATATCATGTGACTGATCACGTAACTGACCAGTCTACTAGATGCTGCTACACATCGCTGATCACAATGCGCTTTGAATTGTTTTGGCCTTCAAATGGCGCCACCCCACTGGCTAAGTGAGCAGGCCAACAGAAGAGATAGTGAGAGACTGTTGTGGCGAAAGAGTGCAGCAGGAATCGCCACCACCCACTGCCGGAGCCTCGTGGAGCTTTAGGTGTTTTCGCTCAATAAACACTCACAACCGCCCGGTCTGGCAATCGAAACCGCGATCCTACGACCGCGAGTCCGCTGCCCTAACCACTGTATATGTATATATGTGCATTCCAACCATGGTTCTATGTGTGTGGGTGTTACGTTATTGATTGTCACTAGCTTCATTAAGCTATTGTTTAGAAAAGAAAATATACATTTGGTAGGGAATAATTTAATTCTGTTATTGTACTTGATCCCCATACATTTCACATACTGTGAAACAGATTTCTAACTATCAATATTTCATTGCTGAATGGGGTACACGTCCCACAGAGTGCATACGAAGTTGTGTATAAGTTTTCTGTGACTACCTGCTGATTGTACAAATGAAACAGAAAACTTGAAAATGATACTGCCTTATGCTGTTATGTATCAGCATTGTAGATGTATTAGGTTGGCAATTAAGTTGCCACCGTTTTTGAAAATTTGAATTTTTAAAAAGGTTTAATAAGAAATAGCAAATAATTAATCAATGTGGCTGTGTAGTAAGTAGCTTGCTAACCAACCACATGGTTGCGGGTTCAGTCCCACTGCGTGGCATCTTGGGCAAGTGTCTTCTGCTATAGCCCCGGGCCGACCAATGCCTTGTGAGTGGATTTGGTAGACGGAAACTGAAAGAAGCCTGTCGTATATATGTATATATATAAGTGTGTGTGTGTGTGTTTGTGTGTCTGTGTTTGTTCCTCTAGCATTGCTTGACAACCGATGCTGGTGTGTTTACGTCCCCGTCACATAGCGGTTCGGCAAAAGAGACCGATAGAATAAGTACTGGGCTTACAAAGAATAAGTCCCGGGGTCGATTTGCTCGACTAAAGGCGGTGCCCCAGCATGGCCGCAGTCAACTGACTGAAACAAGTAAAAGAGTAAAAGAGAGTAAGAGTATTCACCCTTGTTGTTTACAACTTCATCCCAAAATTCAACAACATTTTGAATACTTCGTTGGTAAGAAATCACCCGATTTCGACTCGAAACATTGATCCAACCACGCTCTCAATTCTGCTTCAGAATTGAAAGAAACTCTGCTCATAGCATTTGAAAGAGATCGAAAGGGGTGGAAATCCGTTGGTGCCAAATCAGGAGAGTACGGCGAGTGTGGCATCACTTCCCAATTATGCGTTTGAATGGCTTCCTTGGTCATATTGGTGACATGAGAGCGGGTGTTGACGTGCAGCAGAAGAGCTCTATGCTGACGATTAGGTCTTTTCTCTTGAATAGCCTTGTTGAGTCGTTCGATCTGCTGAACATAGAGTTCCGCGTTGTCCGTTTGGTTCCGTTCAAGCAATTCGTAATGGATAATCCCTTCCCAGTCCCACCATACTCACAACATCGTTTTACGCGGATAAAGATCTTATTTTACGCGCGGTGTCGCTTGTTTACTGAGGCTAAGCCATTCCTTACGCTGCTTCATATTGATATACAGGCACCATTTTCGTCGCCAGTAACGATTCGATAAAGAAATCGTTGCTTGTGTCCATGAGTTGAGCGGTGACGCGCAAGCAAACCAGCGGAGATTGTGGCTCGTTGATTTTTGCTGTTGTCACTTAAAGCACGCAGAACTCATGCTCCATACTTCTGAACCTTTCCCATCGGGTGAAGATGCTTCTCTATGGCAGTGTAGGAGCATTCCTCTTTCTCTGCCATTTCCCTTGTCGTTTGACGAGAATTTTCGTGCAAAAGTTGGTTTAATAGCTCTTCATCGAACTCAACTGGATGTTCAGACCGAGGTGCGTTTTTGAGGTCAAAATTTCCATTTTTGAACTTGGCATACTAATCACGAGCGATTCTTTCAGCAATGGCGCCCTCTCCATACACAGCACAGATGTCGCGAGCAGCTTTTGCGGCCTAAGAACCTTGATTAAAAGCAAAAAAAAAGAGCTGACCTGAAAATAAACAAAAATTAAATAGAATTAACTAGAAAAAAACAAACAAAATAAATTCCAAAATGATTCAAAAATAGAATTCTCAAAATATCTATATATCTATATATATATATATATATATATATATATATATATTATATATATATATATATAATATATATATATATATATATAGATATATATATATATAATATATATATATATAGATTCCAAAATTTAAAAACGCAATAAATTCAAAAATTTAAAATACGTCGGGAACTTAGTTGGCAAGACAGTATTATTTTAGTTTACAAATGAATTGCAAGGGGCTCTTTAGGGAGAGAGATATTATGTTGTTTGTAGTTGGTTTGCACAACATTAATTCAAAAGCAACTTGATGTCGATGGCTGGTAATACAATGCTTTGTGGAGAATTATATATTAAATGTATCATGTATAAATTTAATTTTCTGAATTGCGGTGCGTGTAAATATAGTGGGCTGGCCCATGTTATCACTTAGAAGAAACGATACGCAGGCAGATAATGTCAAGTATACGTTTATAATAGTCCATAAACCATTGATGAGTATCTGTGACTGTTGTGATAGGCTTAGTAGCATTCCAATGACTAATGAATTTACTACAATATCTGTATGATCTTATCATCAACTCTCATCTCTTTCCTGGTTATTTTATATTTCACATACATCTTCAACCATGAAGATGTAGGTGAAATGGTATGGCACGTCAATTTTGCAAAGTTTATGGTACAGTTTATATCATTCTTGATACAGTTTATATCATTCTTGAATGACATTCATAGTCAAACAGAAACGCAAATCACTGGTTTATAGAAACAGTTATTGGCGTACAGCCAATATGGTTAACAATCTTATTGTTCGCGGGCTTTATTAATACCATTTTCCTCTTTGTTAGTGAGTGTGTCGTATTTTTAGGTGAAGCGCTAGATTAAACAAATACAAATCTAGTTCATATACATTATGCACACAGATCCTCTCATTCCAATTTTTGTCTTTAGCATTTGAATGGAATAAAATAAGAATCGATTATTGATGCTGTGTAGATATTATCAACTACGCAGAAACAAAAGTGCACCACCATTTTGAATGCCCATTGTTTTCCGAGAATGCATTGTACACTCTGGCTCTGGATTAAAGAGTGTTTTCCTGCTATTCTTAGTTAAATGATCACGCATTTAGACTATTGTTGGCTAGATAAGTACTGGTAATATCTATAATAATAAATGCCAAAGCGAATTTCTGTGTGTCAGTGTGTCACACTTTGATCCCTCTCTCACTATTCACTGACACTTCTACTCCTCTTGTTGGGGTCAGAGAAATAGTTAGCAGAGAGACGGTGAGGACGGTAGTAGATTGACGGTTCAGATGGTATTGGAGGAATAGTAATAGTATGAGCTATAGTTGTGATAGAGGCGGAGGCGATGGTGATGATGATGATGGTGGTGGTGGTGGTGGTGGTGGTAGCTGGGGCAGTCTATCTCTTACGGTAATAGTAAGAGATGGGAAAGACAGTGGTGATGATAGTGGTGGTGGTGTGGTGGTGGTGGTGGTGGTGGTGGTGGGGAAGGCGGTGAAGTCGTCAGAGATCTGAAGGATGTATATACGGTAGTTGTGGTGGCGATGGTAGTGGTACTGCTGATGGTTGAAAACGATCAACAGAGAGAGAGAGAGAGAGAGAGAGAGAGAGAGAGCAGTTAGACAGAAAAAAGACGTACTGACCCCTGGATGGGAAGACAAAAATATTGTTTATCATGAAGCTCTGCATTAAGTTCCAAGTTGACAAATTATATCATTGTTTTGATGAAAATGGTTCATTGCTTGAAAAATATCGGTCAAGTTTTAAAAAATTCAATATGTACTCAATGCATGAAGTCTCATTATTGGGCTCAAGGCCCAATGAAGAGCCCTCCAAAGGAGCTAGCTTAAGCTAGTACTAGGATCAACTCCATTGAGTATCGTTTTGTTTGTACAAGTATATCTTCTCACTCTTTACAACGTCGTTAACTATAACTAAAGGAAATGTCAGGGCTGCTCACTTAAAAGACAAATTCATTGTTGTAAAGAGATGATTAATACTATTATTTTAATAATTCCTATTGAAGAATAAGAAGTTTTCCAGACTAGGCAATGATATACGGCAAGAATGATAAATATATATATTACATACTGAATATGTAACGGTGTTTAGGTACGAAAATATAATCTGGAATACAGATATTTTATATTTCAGGCGCAGGAGTGGCTGTGTGGTAAGTAGCTTGCTAACCAACCACATGGTTCCGGGTTCAGTCCCACTGCGTGGCATCTTGGGCAAGTGTCTTCTGCTATAGCCCCCAATGCCTTGTGAGTGGATTTGGTAGACGGAAACTGAAAGAAGCCCGTCGTATATATGTATATATATATATGTGTGTGTGTGTGTGTGCGTGTGTGTTTGTGTGTCTGTGTTTGTCCCCCTAGCATTGCTTGGCAACCGATGCTGGTGTGTTTATGTACCCGTCACTTAGCGGTTCGGCAAAAGAGACCGATAAAATAAGTACTGGGCTTACAAAGTATAAGTCCCGGGGTCGAGTTGCTCGATTAAAGGCGGTGCTCCAGCATGGCCGCAGTCAAATGACTGAAACAAGTAAACGAGAGTAAAGAGTATATCCCTTTGATGTAAAATAGTGTGCTTTGCAAAGTTATGAAATAATTGGATATTTGGCGACCAAGATAGTAGTAGCACTCCGTCGGTTGCGACGATGAGGGTCCCAGCTGATACGATCAACAGAACAGCTTGCTCGTGATATTAACGTGCAAGTGGCTGAGCACTCCACAGACACGCGTACCCTTAACGTAGTTCTCGAGGAGAATCAGCGTGACACAGTGTGACAAGGCTGGCCCTTTGAAATACAGGTACAAGAGAAACAGGAAGAAAGAGCGAGAGAAAGTTGTGGTGAAAGAGTACAGCAGGGTTCACCACTACCCCCTGCCGGAGCCTCGTGGAGCTTTAGGTGTTTTCGCTCAATAAACACTCACAATGCCCGGTCTGGGAATCGAAACCGCGAGTCCGCTGCCCTAACCACTGAGCCATTGCGCCTCCACGGCGACCAAGATACAAGTACTTTTAAAGAAACTGTATTAGGAATCTATAACATGCTAGGTATATGGCAGTAAAAGATTCTGAAGTCGTTGATATATATTTATCTTATTTCTAAATAAATTTCGAAGTAGAACATTTTCATTTCTTACCCCAACATGATATTTTTACTGTGTAAATATTTGTTGAAGAGTTGGTAATTTGACTTAAACCTTGAAAGATATTTTAGGTACAGGTCTGGTCTTGAACATATATACGAAAACATAAACATGCTGTTCTCATGCTGTGGCAGTAATGTTTGGTTTATCGTGCCTTCAGATATTAAAACCTGTAGATTTGTATAAAATGGGTAAGGTATGCGGGAAAAATGAAGGGGACGTAAATAATGAGTATTCTTCGAATTCTTAAAAAATATTAGAATCAGTAACGATGCTTCGTATTATTGCTGACTGATTGCATTTCATAACACTCAACTTATTTTAAACAAATATACATTGATATGTACACAAGTTTGGCACTCCAAAATGTGTTGAAACCTGGGAAGCTTTGGCAGGAACAGATGATAATCTATTCATAATGTTCTGTGAAAGAAATACAATATTGCAAATTTCTCTTCAAACATACGCATTTACATTACTTAGAGACAATTTCAGTGTCGGGGGTAATCATCTCTTGGCTTTTATTGACTCGTAGCAACAAATATTTTTGGTCCCATATTAGTAATTGATTTGCAACATTCTTGGTGTGTAATCGTATTTTGCAACAGGTTGTGTCATCTCTGTGTCATTGGCTGTGTTTCACTTCATTTATTATTAGTATACTATTACGTAATTCTTTGGGGAATGGTTTGGCTAAACCTAGAGTAGCGAGTGTCGATGATAAGCTTGTGAATGGTGACGAAAGGACTATAACGAAGATCCCAAATCAACCGTTGGACCAAACAATTAGTTAATTGGTTAAAATATTAACTGGTTTGGTTCTAATTATTATAAATAAATGAGAGAAAGAATCAGTTAGTGTCTTTAAATTTTGACATAATGACCCCGTCCAATATGAAACTAAATCTACTGTAGTCCACTGTAAATTATATTTAGGAAACATTTTAGCATAACAATTCTATTTATCTGATTTTCAGAGTCCATTAGATAGTCTCCTCTGTTTTGGAACCGTGTGATCATAAACGTTAAAATAATTGATTATATAACGTAACAGTAGATAAATATTTTCACTTTAATACCATATTATAGATTTTGCGAGCACATTATTGCAGATTTGCAAAATCGTTAGAACGCCGGAAAATTACTTTAAAATACATTAAAGCTTGAAACAAATATTTTAAAATGCAACGGAAATTCTCTTTCGCCTCTTATGAAACCGATTTTCTTCCAACTGTGTTGAATCAGAAAACAATTTTTGCGCAAAATGTCATCTATTATTGCTCTTATTTCAGTTTCGTGATGGCGAAAACTTTTTGTTCTCTTATAAAGCATTTATATCGACATACACGTAAATGAAAGATAATTTAGATTCAATAAATCCTTTTTAATCTCAACATAATGGTGAAACATAGATACTATTAAATACTATTAAATATGTAACTAGCAGCTTGTATGTTTTAAGCCGACAACCATAAATCTTTATCTACGTTCGAAAAGTGTTAAAGTCTTTTGAGTGTTTATAGAAAATTACGAATAATCTGTGCAAGGCAATTTATCTTCAGATATATTCCAAGCTAAAGCGATTATTTTACTTTTAGCTTACACTGTCAGTAGTTATCATATATTTTCTTTTCTATTCGTAATAATCTCATGTAAATAATTCCAAATGTAAAGATAGCAAGACGTTTCAATAGCAGACATTTAAACTTGCAGATATTTTATATTTTCGAGGGCATAATTCATACTTGGCTGTAGATCCCAATTCCTATTTTATTAAACTTTCTATAGATCTTCCATCTATTCCGAATATCAATATATCAAGTTTATACCCAATGGAACTACCAATATATCACATTAAACTATTGTCCATAAATGGATGGAAATTTAAAGAAATCCCAAACCAGAACCAGCATGATATTCTAAATCAAAAGATTCGACCATTTCAACAGAGATACAGAATATCATTTGGTTGTTTATATGGCGTTCGCCGAATCAATTTAAAAGAGAAGACGTGGTTTGACTCAAGAATACGGCACTAGCGGAATTAAACCGGAAATATCACAACCGAAAGGAGAAGCTCAAATGACTATATCCGCATTTCAGAACAAAAGAAAGCAGTCCCTGCACAATTATTTACAAGATGAACATTATTTTTTTTTAAAGGCTTCTGGAGAAACAAAATAATTTCCACATTGCTGGTAATTAACTTTGTAAAAAATAGTGTAAATGATCTTTTACAAATTCAAAAAATGAAAAACATGCGCACCGAGTGACGTACAGAATTACTATTAACACTCCTAAGTTTACACGCACTGGCTAAGTGTAGATGCACTTGTTAAAACAACGTACCCGTCCTCACCTGCATTTGCTCAGAGATGATAGTTTTCTCTTTACTCCTGAGGCGATAAGCGCTATTTGTAAGATAAATCTGATCTTATTAAAAAAAAACTCGTTAATTTAAAAAATATAATTCAAACGTTGATCCATTCTACCAAATACGTCTGTGATTGTAAGGCTGTGGCCCACCATACTTCTATGACTTTCTGTTTCCCTTTAAGTTTCTTCTTTTATAACGTTTTATGAATTGAAGGGAACGGGAGGAAAAAACACAGAATTCAGTGTATTACAGAGGCAAACATGCGCAAACACACACATACACACACACCACACACGCACACACACACACACGCACGCACACAATCGCATTCATATTCACTACTAGCAAGAATCTTTGTGCGAAAATTGTAGATAACGAATCAGGTTTTTGCTTTTCCTAACCCGAACCATTATTGCAGATATATTTACACACGTACAAACACACACACACACATACACACACACACACACACACACACACACACACACACACACACACACGCATGCACAGAGGCACATGCTATATATGGTATATATGTACACATCAGACTTTCTCTTTCTCTCTCTCTCTGTCTCTGCGCAGGAGTGGCTATATAGGCCATGCTGGAGTACCGCCTTTAGTCAATCAAATCGACCCCGGGACTTATTCTTTGTAAGCCCAGTACTTATTCTATCGGTCTCTTTTGCCGAACCGCTAAGTTACGGGGACGTAAACACACCAGCGTCAGTTGTCAAGCAATGCTAGGGGGACAAACACAGACACACAAACATATACACACACACTTATATATATATATATACGATAGGCTTCTTTCAGTTTCCGTCTACCAAATCCACTCACAAGGCATTGGTCGGCCCGGGGCTATAGCAGAAGACACTTGCCCAAGATGCCACGCAGTGGGACTGAACCCGGAACCATGTGGTTGGTTAGCAAGCTACTTACCACACAGCCACTCCTGCGCCTATATCATAGCATATATCTACCATCTTTAGATAAAATTTTAAGCAGGTATAAACAGATAGGGTAGAAGATTTATGTTCACGATTCCAACAATATATTGGGTAAGTGATATTTTAAAAAATAACATTCTAATTTGAAGAGAACGGGAGGAAAAAACAATTATAACGGGCAAGCGGGAAGTAAACAGATCAAACGATTATTTCAAACAGTCATCGTATGTCCTAGCTTAAGGTCATTCAAATAGGAGGATATTTTGTCCGTTAAGTGAGCTGAAAGGAAGTAGACCGCAGAGGAACAGGAAGTAGTAAAGCTGTCGTCTTTCACCCTCGCTCACACACACACACACACATACACATATATGCACACACGCAAACACACACGTACAAACATACTCATGCACACGTATTCATCTATGTACTTTTATACATATATACACATATATATATAAACACAAACATAAATATTGACACATATACATACATGCATATATACATACAAACATATATGCACTCATATATAAATACAAGCAAATATACACATATACACACATGCATACACATGCACATATATACATACACAAAATACACGCAAATCTATATACCGTATTCACTGAACGCAAAATAGATTATATATGTGCATACACTGATATATATATATCGATATGTGTGCAGCAATATCACCTTGTTCAACTCCGTTATCGATGGAAATTGGTTCCGATAGTGACCCATTGACATTAATATGAACCTTCATATCACTATGAACTTGCTTAAAAAATTATTGAGAAATTGGGGTCGGACCTCCAAGTTTACCGAGAATAGTCCAGAGAACGGTCCTATTAACAGTGTCGAATATTAAATCGACAAATACCTTGTAAAGTGCCAAGCGATTTTCAATGCATTTCTCCGGGAGTAGACGAACAGAAAATCATGTTCATTGTGCCACGACTTGATCTAAAACCACACTGACTCTCCGGGTTGAACGAGGAGCATATCCACTTTTAAAACCGGCACACATTTTATAAATACACTTCACCATTGAGTAACTGTTGCATGAACATAGAATATTTTATAACGGAATGCAATGGCAAGGGAAATGTTCATATTTCAGGGAGTATCATAGAATCGCATGATTCGGGGATAAGAATTGTAATTGGTAGTAATACTGGTAAATTGTAAACGAAGGTTAAAGTCTAGATTCGTGAATTACAGAACAGATTACAGAACCCATACTGCTTGTTTCACTTGGAACGTATTGAATTCAATCTGGTTTCTGAAGTTTGTTCAATATCTTGATGTGCATTCCGATTATGTGTGGAAGCACTCCGTCGGTTACGACGACGAGGGTTCCGGTTGATCCGAATCAACGGAACAGCCTGCTCGTGAAATTAAAGTGTAAGTGGCTGAGCACTCCACAGACACGTGTACCCTTAACGTAGTTCTCGGGGATATTCAGCGTGACACAGAGAGTGACAAGGCCGGCCCTTTGAAATACAGGTACAACAGAAACAGGAAGTAAGAGTGAGAGAAAGTTGTGGTGAAAGAGTACAGCAGGGATCACCACCATCCCCTGCCGGAGCCTCGTGGAGCTTTTAGGTGTTTTC
>NC_043006.1:6549758-6562258 GCF_006345805.1 Octopus sinensis | reverse complement strand
GGAAAAAACCCTTCTTTCAGACCATGACATGGTTCTCTGTAACATGAAATTCCACCAGCCGAAAGCTAATCCTAGTGACCTTCCTCCAGCCCACCCATTTGACAACATGGATCTCCATAAAGCCAACTGGGATGCAATCAGGAACGAGCTATCAAATGTTGACTGGTCCTTTACACATACACACATCTCCACCAACCATAAAACATCTTGGCAGATCTTTGTAGACACCGTCACAGACATATGTGCAAAACACTCCCCACCAAGACCTGTGAACAAAAAGTGCAGAATCCCCCAAAACAGAAAAACCATTATCAGAAAAATAAAAAGAACAAACAAAAAATTAACAAACTAAAGTACTGCCAACAGCAACACACACATTCGACGGCTATCGCACTGCTTGAATCCAAAAAATATAACCTCCAACAATGCATGAAGACCCTCATCAATAACCAAAGATCAGCTGAGGAGAAGTGGGCCATTGAAAAAATCAAACTCAACCCCAAAGTGTTCTTTTCATTTGCGAGGAAACGCAGGGTCACTGTCTCCACTGTAGGCCCTCTAATTGACGAAACTGGCACTCTCCAAGATAATGCCAAATCCATGGCCGAGATACTGCAGAAACAATACTGCTCTGTTTTCAGCAATCCTGATATGGCCGATCTGGGCTGTATCAGTGATGTCAACCCCCAACACACTATATCGGACATAACGTTTAGTGCCCCTGATGTCTTAGCGGCGATAAACGAAATAAAACACAATTCAGCAGTAGGCCCCGATAGGTTCCCTGCTTGTGTCCTGAAGGTGTGTCGACACCAACTTGCATCTCCCCTTGCTAATCTGTGGAGAAACTCACTGGATGCTGGCTATATTCCAAAAAACCTTCTGTCCCAGTCTGTTGTCCCAGTTTTCAAAAAGGGAAGCAAGTCCCTTGCAGTGAACTACCGTCCGATCTCACTCACCTCTCATATCATCAAGGTATTTGAGAGGGTGGTGAGATCTCGAATAACCCAATTTCTGGAAAGCAACAGACGGCTGATCTCCAACCAACATGGGTTCCGTAATGGAAGGGACTGTCTAACGAAGCTCCTGCATCACTTTGAGGACATTTTGAGAGCTTTGGGAGAGGGCTCCAACACCGATGTCATCTACCTTGATTTCAGTAAGGCCTTCGACAGGGTCGATCACAAGATCCTATTGAAAAACTATCCAACATTGGTGTCTCTGGAAAGTTACTGAAATGGATTAAGTGTTTCCTGACAGACAGATCTCAACATGTTGTAGTTGAAGGGGTAAAATCAAGCCCAGCCAAAGTCAGTAGTGGCGTTCCGCAAGGCACTGTGCTGGGCCCACTTCTTTTCATCATTTACATTAATGACATTAATGACATCATCAAGCACAGCAACATAAAAATCTTTGCAGATGACTCCAAGCTACAGAAGGTCATAAATGAGGCGAGTGACCGGACATGCCTTCAGTCAGATCTACTGGCTGTTATCCAATGGGCAGAAAAAAACAATATGCTGCTGAACGAGGATAAATTTGAGCTAATCCACTTTGGAAAAGAGGATGCCCTGAAACTCCCATACTCCCTTCCTTCAGGTGTGAAACTCGCGGCGTCCAACAACATCAGAGACTTGGGAGTAATTGTGGACAACAACGTAAGCTGGGCCACTCATATAAACACCAAAGTTGACATGGCCCGCAGAATGTGTTCCTGGATTCTCAGAACTTTCCAGTCGAGAGATATCCAACCATTATCCTTCTCTTCTCCACTTTTGCCCGACCCCACCTTGAATACTGTTGTCCACTGTGGTCCCCACACAATACAAGGTATCATAAAAGTTGAAGCACCTCAAAGGGCAATCACAAAAAAGATAGATGGCATGACAGGCCTCGACTATTGGGGTCGGCTAGAAAAGCTAAAACTCTATTCTCTCCAACGTCGTCGTGAGCGCTACATCATCTGCATGATGTGGAAAATATTCCATCAGCATTGCCCAAATGATGTTGGCATCACCTTTAAGGTACATCCAAGGCTTGGGCCCCGTGCCATCCGCCCAAAACAAAAATCGCACTCTCATCTCATAACAACAATACGGCACAATTATTTCACCTCAATTGGCCCCGCTCTCTCTTTAACATTACACCAAAACACATTAAAACAGAAACAGACCCTATAGGGTTCAAGAAGTCTTTGGACAGATTCCTTCAAGAAATCCCGGATAAACCCCCTACACCCGGATATGTCT
The DNA here is from genome assembly GCF_006345805.1 of Octopus sinensis. Classification (NCBI taxonomy): domain Eukaryota; kingdom Metazoa; phylum Mollusca; class Cephalopoda; order Octopoda; family Octopodidae; genus Octopus; species Octopus sinensis. The sequence goes on along the minus strand of NC_043006.1, from coordinate 6,560,009 downwards.
CTGTAAACAATAACTCTCTACTTGAGTGGGCCATAGTGCCCAAATTCTGACTTGAAAGACTTCACCAGGTGGTGCTATTAAGTTAGACATGGCCTGGGCCAATAATGGCCGAAACCTTTCAAAGTATTTCAAAGTATCAAAGTATATATATATATATATATATATATATATATATATGTATGTATATATATATATATGTATATATATAAATGTATATAAATTTGTGCGAAAATTGTAAATAACGAATCAGTTTTTGCTTTTCCTAGCACGAACCATTATTGCAGATATATTTACACACGTACAAACACGTATATATATATATATATATATATATATATATCTATATATATATATATATATATATATAGGGGAGAGAGAGAAAGAAAGAGGAGACGAGGGAGAGAACGATATGAATCATTATAATCTAGGTGCATCACCTCGTAGGATATATATATACATATATATATATATATATATTATATATATATATATATATATATTATATATATATATATATATGTGTGTGTGTGTGTGTGTGTGTGTGTGTGTGTGTGTGTATATATATATACACCTACATTGTTCATATGTTCATATTTAAACAAACAGGAGTTTATGCTAGATTTTTCCCCTTTACTTTTTATACAAATATTAATTTCTGTATTTTCTGTTTCTTTGGAAACATAGTATTAAAAACTTTGCATTAGTTAATTACTTTGCCAAACTTTGCTCTCCTAATTTTCCTATTTACCGATAGTTTCGATGCACAGCTGCCAATCTGATAATTTCCCCAATAAATTTAATCGGTCTTAAAACCACAATGAATTTTCTTCAAAATAATGCACACATTTCTGTTCGAATAGTTGCGTCAGGTATAGTTATCACTTCTAGGTAAAACGTGTAATATGTTTTTTGTTTTCTTTTCAATAATTTTTAATATCTAATTCCAACCAATGACAAATACAAAATTTATTTAAATATTTAGGCACCTGTAACGTAATACTCACTTTTTTCTCAATACAAAAATATGTGTTCCAATTATATTATGTATTAGAATTGAGTTAGCTGCACTATAAATGTGTATATATATATTTGTGTGTGTGTGTGTGTGTGTGTGTGTGTGTGTGTGGTGTGTGTGTGTGTATGCTCGATCGGAAGTAAGTTGAAAGAAATAATTCTGAGGAGCGAATGGTATAACATTGAATAATAAAGTGAAATTCCTTATATCAAATATAGTTATATAATTATATGTTATAACAAGAATGATTTATCCAAATAATCCCCGATTTCAAAGAATGTATAGTAATCGCATGAAAGTAGTCGCGATCAACTCTTGATGAGACAGTGAAATGATTTCAATATATCAAGAATTTTTCTATACTGACATTCCATTACTGAAAAGACCGTGTGTTTGCCTGGCAGCTCTGGATATGTATTTCAATACAACAGAACTCAAACGGTTCAATAAGATTTCTCTCATAATATATGGGTATACACACACACACACACACACACACACACACACACACACACACATGCACACACATACGCACAAACACACGCACATACACACACACACAGCCATCGGGATGTAGAATTCAGCTTCCGCAGGCTGACATCAGATACGTCAAATCCATTTAAACCGTTTTCAATGATGACACAGAGGGAGCACTGAGCCGCCGTTTGTGCCTATGTTAAAGCAAGAGAATCATAGAAAAGGGAGCTGATTTTGATTCGATGCCCACAAGAAGTCAGATGACTTCTGGTTCCATGGCGTATATGTGACCGAGACCACAACATTCCCGGGAACTGAACTCCAGTCTCTCGCAGTTTTACTCATAACTGACTGTACTGGAACCTTGTGAACTGATGTGTTTTGCTCAAAAAAAAAAGAAAAAGAAAGATACACCGTACGGTCCGGAAATAGAAACCACGATCTTCCGATCGAGTGTGCAACACCCTGACCCTACGTGCATTCAGAAAAATTACGTATGTAACTGTATTAAAAGTTTCTGTGCAGATATGTCCTTTAAATAGGATATTCTTGTATATATTCTTTCTTGCCTGTCATGTAAATTTCTTTAACGTTACCAGTAAACAATTGCTACACATATAAAGAACATGATCCAGCAGAAATATTATTTATGAGTATTATAGAAGTACGTTGATTATTTCAATGTCTATTTCCTAACATTGTTAAAATTAATTTAATACTAATTGATTGAATTATATGTATTTCATATTATAGCATATATCGTTGATTTTTGTTAGTAAAAACCACATGGAAGCATGCAAGTTTTGGAAGATTTACATTTTGTATTGTTATTAATCATATATCGTATTAATATAAGGATTTCTAGATTATCTGTCTTCTGAATTTTTGCGAATCCAGAGCATAACAGTGAACAGAAAATTTCCTGGAGCAATTGCTATTGACAATTTGAAAGTAGTTTAACATTGCATACTATATCTACTGTGTAGTGATATGACATTTCGAATTTTCCTTCTTTGTGTTTTTGGATCTCTCGATATTTTTAATATATTGTAGAATATATTGTAATATATTGTAGATAAGGAGAAAAGGCATAGATGATATGTGCAACTCATTTATATTTGTAGGCATTATTTTTTCAAATACATATGTGGCCTTTGCGAAAATAAACCTATTGATTTGCAGTTATATAAGTAGGTTATTCTAATTTCAAGTTAACGAGAATATTCGAATTTGCTTATTTTTTGCAAACTAACGAATATCTAGAAAGAAATTTTACTTTCATTTTACGACAGTCACCTCACTAATGCATAAGAAACCATCACCAATTACTAGTTCTATAAGCGAAAAGGAAATATTCATTGACAAGATGTTTCTACGTCTAAAATGCAATTAGCATATATAATTTGTTCTTTTTGCTTATAGTGTCTAAATACATAATTCTGAGTGATTCAGTTCTCGATTGTGCATGTGTACTGATCCACGTAATATTCATAGCAAAGTCACATCCACTGTTCATTAAATCGAAATCACTAAAGGTCGAATGTAAGCAACATGAATTATTTAAACCAGAAATTGTATCGGTTATCATAAGCCTCCATTATCATGAACAACGAGAGAAAATTGCATAACACATAATCCATCACAATTATATTTCTCATTCTGTATATACATTAGCATGTTTCATACGCATTATAAACAAGTTGAAGACATCTTTCGACAAAAGAAATCGACTTTTGCATTACCTACTATTCAAACACCAAAGTGTATATACAAAGTCAAAAGGAAATCACATCTTTTTCATAGAGTTCGTTCCGTGTCGAATCTGCTGCATAACATATATGTAAGAAAACAAACTCATATTATCTTTTATTATTTCACAATCATAATACATTGGTCAGATACATCATACTCTTATATAAGAAAAGAAATCAGTATAGCCAGTCCAAACTAGAATCTGATTGTTTAATAAATACCTTCATTCTTTAAACACCACAAAATTTGCAGTTTAGGTTTCCCTTCCAATTTTTTCTCAGTGGTAATAAAATGACCTATTAAAACCTGTTTTAACGGACTAATCATCACCTCTCTGATTCTGTCGATCACGCTGTTATATACTTAAATTTTACAAACTATCGTCTTATCCGGCAAGACTATCTCTGGGTTAACAACCGCTTTCCCTTGATGCTATTAACAGACAACACGATAACATTATCTTTTATCACTCGCCCCTCCTCTCCTTCTCATCGTCATCATCACCATCATCATCATCGTTACCAGCATCAGACATCATCATCATCATCATCACTTTCCTTGTTGAAATTTTTAAAACTGAGGTTTCATAACAAGTATCATTTTTATAATTGAAATAATGTAAATGGAAACAAGATATGAAAAAAGTTTCCAATATGAAAAAAAAAACCACTTTAAATTTAATTTCAATATGAATTATTGTTTGAAAATGAGATTTAGGGTTAAATTAATAGTTCGATAATTTGTGTTTTTAAAAGCAAAGAATCTCACCAGTACAATGCCGATGTATTGGAACGATGAACATTTCTATTTATCTAGTTTCTCTTAATTGAAGATGACAAACCTAAACATGGATAATGTTGAAGTTTCAAACATTTTATTTAATTTTCTATAAACTTGAAATAAATAATCAAGAAAACTTCATTTTCAATATTTGACGCATATTTTATTATTTTTCTTTCTCGCATAGAATAAAATTCTCTTTTCATAGAAATCTATTTCAAAATATTGATTTTAACTTTCTTTTACGTCTTAATGTAATCAATATAGCTTTACGCATGTACCCAATGTTGATTTAGCTATGTAATCAGTTTCAATTTATTAATTTAATTGAATCAAGCAAATGTTGTTTTCAATTTACGAGGCAACTATTTTAGAACCATTGTTTAATTTTCTTTCTTCCACAGAGAATTTGGAAAACAACAGAGAAAGTAAAATATTAAATTATTTGAATATCTATGGTGTACATAAATCTTGCAAAAAAATTACAATTAGTTTATTTAAATAGCAACGGATGTTGGTCACGTAATAACAACTCATTGCCATAAAAGTAGTGAAACATTTCAAGAGCTGATGAAAATTGCTAAAGATACAAAGTTGATAGGGAAGCCATAAAACTTTCAAAAGCATTAGGCAGATGACGCTTTGAAGAGCATTCTGAAAATGATAATACCAAACTATTATAAATTTCCAAATAGAAAGGTCTCAGTTGAATAAATACTAAGCATCCCTGATGTTTTCTCTACCTGTCATATCTTCAACATCCCTATGAAATTGACCATGCATTTTTTTCTTTACCCATCTATTTTCTGTTTCATTCGTTTTCAATTTCTTGTATAGTGCTTTATCGTTGCAATCTTTCATCCTACAAAAGCCTGACCTTCTTACTTCTAATAATAGCGGTTCTGTGGCATTTTTCACATACCAAGTTATGTTGGTTTCTTCTGCTCTAATGCTGTGTTTGCATCCAATAAGTCCTTATCCCCCTCTTTTTCTTGGTACAAACAGTCCGTCTGTGTCACATTTTAGGTGACCCATATCTAGTTAGCAACTACCTTGTCTTTCTTTCTTAGCTGTTTAGTTCGTCTACTGTACATGCGATTACCCCTGCTCCATGTCTAAGGAGTGAAACCGCCCAGGTATTGATAGCTTTGATCTTCTTCCGTCCGCTTAATTTCGACTTAAGAATCAGTCTCGTTTGTCTGTCCTTGTTTGTTCCCTCTATGTTTAGCCCCTTGTGGGTAATAAAAAAATATTTTTTTTAATTATTATTATTATTATTATTATTATTATTATTATTATTATATTATTATTATTATATTATTATGCAATATGATGAACGCGATGCGATTGCAATAGATATTTTGTTTTTTTAACGTTATTTCGACTGCAAGCCTGTCTTTGTCGAGATCATAATGGAAAGAGATAAAAATTCAAAATTATAGAAATTCAAATCCAAAATAAGAACGAGAGCTACCAGCTTCCACACGTTGATGGAATGACATCATCAGTCTTCAGAGTTAAATTTTACAACTGGTAAAAGGAGATGGAAAGAAAAAAGAAAAGAACAAAGAAGAATATTAATCAAACAGTTTTGTGTAACCTTGATCACATATCCTCTCGTCATTTCATTCATTCCACCAGGGTGTGATATAATATACAGCTGCAAACATATTTCTCTTCGTACATGATACAAATTGCTTCGAGATATAGAATTCATAATACCTACTGCTGTTGCGACCTTATTTCATGGACTTTCATTCATTACTAACTGCTAAATTTGTGTTCAACAAAATTTATTCATTGACTATATTTATGATAATACCATATCATAAACTGCTAAAGAAAATGATAATTATACATTTTACGCTTATTAACTTGAAACGACTTCCAATTACTGGCTAATTCAACTTAAATCATCCACAGGAATGCACCATTATAATAAATTACACCGTTCAAAGAACGGGTGCATTTGGTAGAATTTATATATATATATACTAGCACTGAAGACCCGTCGTTGCCGGGTCATAGTGCTAGTGCATGTATATATGTGTATATATATGTGTATTTATTCCCATTCATGTGAAACCACTTATTCAAGTTCAAGTCATTGATGCAATTTTATACCAATTGCTATTTTTACTTTTGATATGTTACGATTATATTATACTTTAGTTTGATTTTAATTATTACTTACTACATATAATTCAATTGTTATTATTATTTTTATTGTTAAAGTGAAAGTATCTGACATAAAATAGAGAAATGTTTTTGTTTCACTTTTAACACATAATACTGAAATAGTGGAGAAGATATGACATTGCTATGGGCTCGCTCTAGGCAAGAAGTTGAACATTTTTTCCCATGAAACTACATGGACCCTAAGTAAGGCATGTGTAAAATTTGAATGCAATTGGTTGTGTAGTTCTCAAGTTTTAGGGAATCGTAGTGGAGAAGATATGATATTGCTATGGGCTCGCTCTAGGCAAGAAGTTGAACATTTTTTCCCATGAAACTACATGGACCCTAAGTAAGGCATGTGTAAAATTTGAATGAAATTGGTTGTGTAGTTCTCAAGGTTTAGGGAAACACACAGATAGACAGACACACATTTTCAGTTTTATATATATAAAGATATATATATATATATATATATTATATATATATATATATATATAATATATATATATATATATATATATATATATGTGTGTGTGTGTGTGTGTGTGTGTGTGTGTGTAAAGCAGGGGAACAATTGCATAATCAAGTACCTGCATACCTGGAGAACTACGTTGCGTGGAAACTATTGTAGTTTCAATGCGCAAGGAGGTCGATCTGAAGAAAATGAAATTCTTGTGCATCAAGCATTCACTCAAACGCCACAGCAATAAAAAAAAAAAGAATGCTTCCTATGAACTAGGCATCTCCCGCAGGTCCCTTAGTCAATTTATGAATCACTTAGGTTTTAAAAAATAAATAGTGAAACCACACACACACACACACACACACACACACACACATATCTGCCGTTTATCGTTGACGTATCACACGCCGCCGATTAACTTCAGTATAGTAATGTAACTCAACACCTTCACACAGAGCCATAATAGTGATGCACATAACATTTACTAATTAGTAATGGAAACTATCTCCTACGATGTAGACTGTGGCGGTGATATATAAATGTATTAGCCACGAACAACTTAATGCAGCAGATTCCATTGATATGTCAAGCGTAGAACCTTACTTTAATTAATGGAAAATTCCTTGATAATGGATGGCAGATGACAGCAATAATATTCACCGAGTATCCAAATGCAGATCTATTTGTACCCTTCGTACATATTGCGAAGAATGCAAGATTTAATCAATAAATCCTATAGATTGACAACTTTCCAATGATAACATTTCTAGGAAATACATTATATCTGCACCGTTAACCAATTATATTATTGCGTTGTATAAGTTAGGTATAAGCCTCCCATCTGCTAAATTATTGGAGATGATGAACACCTTGTCATTATTATCCAGAGTGTATTTCAATTTAGACATGTTTATAATTGGTGCATGTGAATATCAAAATTACAGAATGCCCGACATATTGCAATATGTTATTGAATCGTTATTCTCGATTCTCATATAAAAGATCCGGTTGCTGAACCAATATCCTAGGTTCAGATTTCAACTTCAGTGCACATGAGTCGACAAATATTCTTTTCGTGGTACTTCATGGCTATTCATCTTTGAATAACAGATATATCTCTTGGACATAGCTGACAATATTAATTGTGTAACATACTCCACAAAAAACCGGGATTTTGACGTACGCATTTTGCTCGCTGTACTTCATATATCATGAATCTTTTAGCACTAAATTTGTGAAAATGAGTATAGTATAACTTGTTTGATTTACTGATCCTGGTAGATCTTAAGGAATTTTCAACCTCGGTAGGATCATTAACAAGTAATAAATCATTGTTTGAAGTGATTTAATATAAAGTATGGCATCTTCAGAAGGGTATGTGTAGCTCATTATACTATATGTTACATCTCAATATTCCTAGCTGTTGATTGAACTTATAACGACGACATTAAATTTGGGTGTGCCGTTATCAGATATGGCAATATTCATTAGGTGATTATTGTTGTTGTTCCACTTTCATGATTAACCTTCATCGAACTCTCCTAAATATGATTATTTCATAGAATAAGAAAGCATAGATTAGATAATAATCTTTCCAGTTTATAACTAGAGTAGATGTAGAACTCGTGCACATTTTCAGACAGAGTTGAGAATGTTATTACGCAGTAAGTGACGGTCTGCGCATATCGCACTCTACATAGACCAAAATCTATTAAATTAGGCTTGCAAATTCGTGTGGTGGTCACAGTGGCTGGAAATAAATGGACGTAGTAAAAGTGGTCAGATATGTACTGCTGTTATTCTTATTATTAGTGTATGAATTATAGTTGAGTGAGTGAGGATATAAAACTGCTCTATGTATAATGTGAATGTTGTGGCTTTGTATGCAACAACAGGTACATTTGTGGAAATGAATTTCCAGGTGATTTTGTTCGTGTGGATATGAGTAAATTACAAGAGATTTTGTGCTAGAATGAAACAGTATCTGAAAACAGTGAGTAGACATGAAATGTTGTTAACTATTAAACTAACAATGTTTAATGATGTGAATAACTTTTCTGCAAGATATATGTGTATGTTGTTACTAATATCAAAGGTTTAGGTGGATGCACAACGTTAGATTCAGGAGATTTTTAGGGCTTTAGTACGAAATGTGATCGATGTTTGGGAAAAAGAGATTACTTTAAGCTCTTGTCCTTTTAGTAGTGGATGGTGAATTTGTTTGATGCTAGGATTTGAGTTAGCTTGTTTCATATCTAACCAAAGGTTTTCAAAACATGACTGTCGCAGAAGGTGTTGCGGTTTTCTGTGTAGATTTCTGTACATAATACATGTATTTATTATTACTTGCTGTGTACCATTTGAAAATAAAGCGTCTGTTTAATCTCATTTCAGAACATTTGGCACTCGAATCACTGGTAAGGTATCTTGAATTTTTGCATTATTAGAAAAATAACATCGTGGGTGAAAATAAAACATCTTAATTTCATACTAATCTCTGTTTATGACCTTAGTGATGTATTGTAAGTTTTTATTACTTCCGGATCATACACACGAAGAATAGCTTCTTGATGAAACATATTTTAAAATATATTCTATACGCAATTGTGATGTTTTGAGCGTAATAAGAATAATTGCTCCAGATTTTATCATTGAAGAAGTCAATATTACTTTTCCTATAAAATCTTGTATTTTTCTGAACTCTCTGCAAACATACATGCTAGGTACATTTGTTGTGGGAATTTTGAAAGCTTTGTCAGAATTTACTTCGCACACGGTTGGCGGTTCTGTCATTATTTCATGGATTTCTATTGTTCTGCGAGAACCATTTTGTGTGTCAACTATTCAAGGTTTGAATATCTCTCTGTCTATATCCCGGATATAGATAGGGAGATACTTCTTCTTTTGTACCATATTATTATCTGTCTTCGTTTATCCTTCATACTCAAAGAGATGAAAAGACATTACTGTTCTATCTCATGAACATTTTACTTGCAATTTCATTCAGGCCTAAATACAACTTAGCTTGTTTATGGAATTTAGCTGAACATTTTCATTTTTTATTTGGTTTTCGTGATTTTAATGCTATGAATACGTTGCATTAGATTTCGTAAACCTGAAAAGGTTAGCTCGATCGAATATTTCGAAAAAAAAAACACTCAGACGCAACCAAAATATATTTTTTTGTTTTTAACTGCGCCCTATTTGTGAATATGTACGTGTGAGGTTTACAACTAGTATATTTCCATCCAAGTTTAACTAAAGTAACAACTTCATTCGAATTTAGACGAAGTTCACTGAAGTAGTTTGTGTTGATTATATTTCCAAGAGATCTAATTCATACACTGAATAACATGTAGAATTTTTAGAAGAACAACTTATTATTGCAACTCTTATTTTATATGCATATTTGCTTCTGGTGAACGAAGATACAATAAATATATTACTATTTTTTATAGCAGAAGGCTAGGGTGTTTATCTAACTTTTATGTTTGGAAATACCTTCCCAGCTCGAACATATTACGTACACGCATATATTCTCCCATAATTCTATAACTTAGGGCTGCTTTTAAAGGTAGTTATACCG
>NC_043006.1:6542258-6544758 GCF_006345805.1 Octopus sinensis | reverse complement strand
TTTGAATTATGACATTGGGCTATGTGTGTGTCAAGTTTCAGCAGAATCAGTTGAAAGCCGTGGTCAGGGTGAGGGTACAACCTGACAGACACACAGACACACAGACAGACAAACTGCCGTTTATATAGAGAGAGATCTACACTTCTTACAGGAAATGTAAATTTAGTTATTCAAAAGTTATATTTTCAAGAGTCACACTCGACAGAATTTGTGCCTTTAATATATTGTTTCATGTCGAGACTCAGTGAACATTTATTAGCTACACGTGATCCAAATTAAAAGAAAAGGTGGAAATTATCACAATGATAGACTTCTCAATATTCTCCGGAAATACTGAAAAGCAAATATGCAGTGCAATCTCTATTGCAATTTATCGATGCACATCGGCGGTTTTTCTAAAAAAATATATTGCAATTTTATGCTACAAATAATTGCACATATTTATATGTCCTAACTTGGATTACCCAAGAATCTGTGCTCGCATTAATTACCAGAAGCTCTTGGTGCGTCGGTTAATGAAAAATGATAATCGGATATCATTAAGGACTGTATTAGTGTGTAAATCAGAAACATAAACTTTATTCCATATTTTTAGTGAGAAATTCGACAGCTCAAACATTTCTTCGATGCTGGTGTGGTATAAAATATGTTTTCTAGTCCTTTGGTTTCAGGTTCAGTACAATTGCATAGCAACTTTGACAAGGCTGGCCCTATCAAACACTAATGAGTAAATTTGCTGGACGAAATCGAAAAAAAAAACGTCGTATCTGTCTGTTAATGTGTTTATCTATCTATCTATCTGTGATGATCGGTGGAGAAGTTCAGAGGCTGACCAATATTCTTTATGGAATGTGACCAAATAATGTTTATCTTTCAACATAATCCTCTTTGAGATTAAACACATTTCCTCTATCGGCATTACGGTGCTTGGATCCCATTGCTGTAGAAGTTTTAACCCAATTAGTCAAAATAGTCACCAGCAATAGATGTGACGTCATGATCAGTGCGACAGTGCTTTCCAGCCAAGAGATTTTTCCTGTTGAGGAACAGATGATAGTCAGATGGGTCTAAATCTCAAGAATAGGGACGTGATCAACCAGTTCAAAGCCACACGGACAGTAGCATTGAAACCAATGGCATGTGATCTGGAGCATTGTCCTAAAGAACAGATTTATGTTTCAACATAGTCCTCATTGAGGTTCACACCTTTCATCTATCCGCGTTGCAGTATTTGGATCCCATTGCTGTAGAAGCGTTGATCCTTCTGGTCAAAACAATCATCAATAGCAGACATGACGTCATGATCACTGCGACAGTCAAGAGATTTTTCATGTCGGGGGTCTTCGTTGAAAAATAAACTCAAGCTGGCTGACAATTTACGGCTTATTTACTCCTCATTAGACCATTTCATGGATCGGAACTTCTGGATTTCGGCTTCATGGGCACGCTATGTTATACTTTTCGGCATCGGATTACAAATCTGAACGATGTGAACTGTTAACCGAGTCTGTAAGAGGATAGACACACGATTCTCTGAAGTCATACGTAGTACTACAATTAATTACACACTCACAGACACACACACAAACACACACATACAGAACACAAACACACACAACACACACACGCACACACACGCACACATACTCATATATACATCAAAACACATATACTTACCTAACTCCAAGCATATGTGCATAAATACATACATGCATGCAAACATACACACATACATATATACATACGTACGAACGTACATACATATGCGTTTGTAGTCCAGGAACAGGAAATATCAAACAAGTACCTGATACACAAAAGGGATAGAGATGTAGGTAAAGCTGTAAAGTGTGACAACCGATGCAGACTTTGTGGTGATCACGCTGATGATATCACCCACATCATAAGCAGTTGTCCAAAAATGCCATCGCGGTATTATCTACTGATGAGACATGACGTTGTAGGTAGGACATTCTATAATGAAATCTGTCGGAAGGATAATCACGAGGACAAAGAAATAAGAATCCACAATATGGCAGAAGCCATGGCCACTCATAATAACAAGGAATACTGGTGGAATGTACCAGTGAAAACATCAGTAAAATGTAAGAACAACAGACCTGATATGATAATTTGGGATTGAGAAGATAAACTGTGCACCGCCGTGGAAATTAGCTCTCCCAGCGGATGTTAACATAAAGCTGAAGATCAGTGGAAAAGAGATCACCTATGCTGAACTATTGAGAAATCTGCAGTTACTCTATCCAGATTACAAGTTCAGGTTTATGCCTGTAATTATTAGGGCCCTGAGACGTGTAACACACTGCCTAAATACCAATCTTGAGAAATTAAGATTCTCAAAACCAGAAAGGAGAAAGTTAATTCGAAGACTACAGTCCCGATCCATCACTGGAAGTATAACAATCTGTAAAACTTTCCAGAAGTTTATCATTTAAATATATATGTAAAAAATAACACTTCCTTTTTCCGAGCTGTTATTCGA
>NC_043006.1:6534758-6537258 GCF_006345805.1 Octopus sinensis | reverse complement strand
AGTTAATATAAATTTGTTTCAATAGAATTTCTCTCAATGTAAACTTAGAACATTTGTATGACCATTCAGATTTACCATCAGTAGGACATAATTAAATTATTGTGAGCAAATTTTCTTATAAGTGCAATTTGAAGTTGACAAAATGTAAGACCGATTAACGCTTTATAAAGTTTAATCTGATTTCTGTACGTTCTGAATTAGAATGCATTACTACTTATTCCTTGGGATAATTGGCATAAGTGTAGGACAAATGCATTCGTCGAATATATGTGCTGCAAATGGATCTCGACTCCATTTAAATCCAATCAATAACTATAATAGACTCTGACGAAAATGAGATGTACTAGATTTAAATAGTTGAAATTTACTGTGAATAATCATCCCATAAAGCCTACACAGGTGTTTCAACTAATCGTCATCAAGAACGGTACACATCCTTTAATACTCTACAGGCTTGCTTGGTATCAAGCAAAAGAACACTTGGTTTGATGTGCTTGAGTCTCTGTGAAACGGTTGATCAGTTTTAGGAATTCTCTTGGGTACCAGCCATTTAATTTTGTAATTCCAGACGTGAAGTCAAGCAAGAAGAAGCATAAGAGTATTAGTAAAGTTTTGAGAGTATCTGCAGATGGAATGCACAAAAACAATAAATAAATTGAAGATGTCGTTATCTTCTTTTAGTCACCGAAAGAAGAAAATCAGCTCGTCTAGAATTGGTGACTGTAATCCATTAGAATAAAGGTGCTGCGATCAAAGATAATTGAATTTACCAGTAACTACCTTCCTGTCCTTTGGTCGATGCGTGAATATAAGTCTCGGATAACTTGGAAATATATTAACCAACTGATCAGATATAGCGAAGATAATATCTGGTCATGAAAAGTAAGCGTAGCCTCCATGCAATGCACTAGATGAAAATCGGATATTGCATGACCTACAAACTTTATCGATTTTGATGAATAAATTTCCCTTCGCGTTTTAGTGTAGATAGTGTTTCTTTGATACATGTTTTAGCTTTCTTTTGGTGATTTTGTCATGGAATTATTTCGGGCAATGTATTAGATGTCAAGATTATGCTTAGCTAACTCTCTGCGTGAAAAGGTGTTTAGAAAAGTGAAATTCTGCATAAAAGTCCTTACAAAATCGTGACCTATTTAACCTAATGACGCAGGGATATCTTTGACGAGACGTCATACAATTGCATACAGCTGGATAAACATATGATTGGAACAGTGCAGTATATGAAGGCAGGCTTTTTCTTTCTATTTAAAAGACTTTCGAGTGGATAATGGTAAGTGGTTCTCTGCTAAAGTAAGTAGTGTTTTGAAATTGAGGAATTGAAACTTAGAAATGATTGCTCAGTTTGGTGATATTTGCGGTGTGAAGATTGATATCACATATAAATATTGTTATCATTTCCGCTTCTTGTATCACCAAAATTCCAGCATATTTTCTACTTTCATTGGAGAGAACACAATAAGAATAACATCAGCAGCGTCTTCCATAATCAGAAAAAAATATCGTGACGCATTATATCTTTATATATAAAAGTGAGGCTGTGTGCTGTCTGTCTCCTACGATTTAGATTCCTAACTACTCCCACATTTTGCGGTGCAGTTTAACCAAAACCGGGTATCTTATAGTCGTGATTCATATCGAGCCCTTCTGGGTATTAGCGCGCGTCTACGATGAGTCTACGATTTTAAAAAAATTACCATCAATTTTCCCCATTTTTAATGCATTTTTTGCATATATAACTCTCTAAAAATTTATTATTAAATCTCAGAACGTAAAAAGCTACAGTAACCCCCCCCCCCTTTGGCGTTAGCCATATTGAGATGGCTATTATACTTTACATCTCTAAAAATGCTTATATAGTTATTTCCCTTACAAACCCGAGCAACGCCGGTCGATACTGCTAGTATTGTATAACAGAATGATATGAGTCGAAGACAGTGATAACTCTGTTCAAAACGGATGATATAAGTGAGAATATGTATAGGAAATATTTTATACTAACAGTCATAGTAGTATTTAGAGTTCCTGAGGACAGCGAGATAGAAGAATGTTATTAGTGTAAGAAGATATGCTTTGCACTATATTTTGGAGATTTTTATCATTCGAATTTCAAATCCCACGTAGATCAACTTTGCATTTCATCGCTCCCAGCAAAATTTCAAAGTCTGTCCCTAAATTAGAAACTGTTATTTGGGGATTTCTACGAAAGTAAATGGTAAAGACATTTCCAAAATGCAAACGTTTCAAACTGCTGGCTATATGTTAAAGCTGTGAACGTTCCAATGTCATAAAGTTTTTGTACCTGAATATCAGTGGATGTTGAATTGAGATAAAGGCACTCAAAGAAAAATAATTGCTTCTCATCGGGAGAGTAGCAGAGGAAACACTGAATTTAAAAAGATATGGAATGAACGTGTTGAGTTAATTAGTTGGAAATATATCTATATTTCCAGACAATCACTGTTATCTACTGATTCACTCG
>NC_043006.1:6514758-6529758 GCF_006345805.1 Octopus sinensis | reverse complement strand
GTTAATCCAAACATGAAAGCACTAAAAAAACACAACAACGCGAGGACGTGGAACAAATATAGTATTATTGGACGCTCAGGAAAGAAGGAGGGTTTAACGTTTCGAGCGGAGCTCTTCGTCGGAAACATAGGACAAGGAAAGATCCAGAGAAGGGAGGACAGAGGAAAAAAATCGCCAACGGTACACACGAGGTCACATTTTGAAAGACCGGAAGGAAAAGGGTGAAGAAAGATGTTTTCAAAGACAGAAGAGTAGTTCTGTCAAAGACAGCAGAATGGTAGGAGGGAGAATGTGTGTGTAAGTGTGGATATGTACGTGCGCGAAGGTCTGCGTGTGCGTGTGCGTGTGTGTGTGTATGTGTGCAATGATGACACGTGTGTGTGTGTGTGTGTGCGTGTGTGTGTGCGTGTGTGTATGTATGTGTGGTTGTAGCTGTAAACAAAGGGCTAGTAGTGGACTGGCTAGTTTGTAAGGCTAGTAGAATAAGGAGTGGTGTTTTTGTCCCTATGTATGTATGCATGTATGTATGATAAATATTTAGATAGAATCGGGTACTTGAAAATATATATACCATGTAGTGTTGGATAAACGTGTGGTCATCGCCTATGATTGATGAATATCAAATATCAGATAGGATGGATATTCCGGTTGAGTACAAAGAGAAAACAAGCCTTACGAGTGTTTAGCGCCTTGGGGCCGATCCAAAGGATATATTGATTGTATGTTGTTGGTCTACTCCAGGGTGTCCGACGTATATGTGTTTGTGTGTGTGTGTCTGTGTGTCTGTGTGTGTGTGTGTGTCTGTGTGTGTGTGTGTGTCTGTGTGTGTGTGTCTGTGTCTGTGTGTGTGTGTGTCTGTGTGTGTGTGTGTGTGTGGTGTCTGTGTGTCTGTGTGTGTGTCTGTGTGTCTGTGTGTGGTGTGTGTGTGTCTGTGTGTGTGTGTATGTGTGTGGTGTGTGTGTGTGGTGTGTGTGTCTGTGTGTCTGTGTGTGTGTGTCTGTGTGTCTCTGTGTGTGTGTGTCTGTGTGTGTGTGTGTGTGTGTGTGTGTGTGTGTGTGTGTGTGTGTGTAAGCCTTGATTGTAAGATAGATTATATTGAGTCCATATTTATGTATGTAACAGGATTAAAACGCATGTGTGTAGTTGTGAAAGAATTATGCATTTAGGGTTTTGTTTTATGTGAGCATATGTGTTTTAAAGTGTGATTTGTTGCTTGTAAATATCTGTTGTCAGTGCCAAGATATGCATAATGTCAGAAAAGGTTTCTTTCACTTGAGCAGCGAGGAAAATAAAGTTTGAGAGAAATCCAGGAAGAAGACACATTTGGGATGTTAGACACCATTTTAAATTAGCGTGTTAAATGTGACGAAATAATTTAATACTTTTTTTTTTTCGTGTTTGAAAGGCTGACTAGAGGATAGAAAGGCAGAGAGTGAGAAGGACAGTGCAAACGTCCAGATATGGACGTTGGATCGGTTTACTAAAATAGCCAGTAATGTATGTATGCATGAATGTAATTATGTATGTATTATGTGCGTGTGTATATACTTTTATACAAATATTCCCACATGTATACAATACACACACACACACACACACACACACACACACACACACACACATATATATATATATACTCTTACTCTTTTACTTGTTTCAGTCATTTGACTGCGGACATGCTGGAGCACCGCCTTTAGTCGATCAAATCAACCCCGGGACTTATTCTTTGTAAGCCCAGTACTTATTCTATCGGTCTCTTTTGCCGAACCGCTAAGTGACGGGGACGCAAACACACCAACATCGGTTGTCAAGCAATGCTAGGGGGGACAAACACAGACACACAAACACACACACTTATATATACATATATACGACAGGCTTCTTTCAGTTTCCGTCTACCAAATCCACTCACAAGGCATTGGTCGGCCCGGAGCTATAACAGAAGACACTTTGCCCAAGATGCCACGCAGTGGGACTGAACCCGGAACCATGTGATTGGTTAGCAAGCTACTTACCACACAGCCACTCCTTGTACCTACATATACGAGGGGATGCTGAAAAGTTCTTGGCTTTGGCTAAACGTAAACACAGTAGAATAAGTTATGACTTTATTGAACATATACCCTCACGTATTGCATTGGTCCTTCAGTTTTTTTTTTAAAGCACTGTGAAGGAACTCGGAAGGTTGGGTGTCCAGCCAGGCATTCTGCAAAACCCTTAACTCCTCATATGCAGTTCTATATTTAAGAGATGAAGAATTAAGTACATTAATTACATTATTTACATTTGACGGATATCTGTCCTCATCTTGTTTGTTGTTAACGCAACGTTTCAGCTGATATACCCTCCAGCCTTCTTCGGGTGTCTTGGGGAAATTTCGAACTTGGGTTCTCATTCCTAAAGCCACAGAGGAAAGGGAGATAGGGGGGGAGAGAGAAGTGAGAGAGAGCGGAGAGAGAGAGTGTGGTGAGATATGAGGAAAAGAGGTGATGGTGGTGGTGGATGAGGAGGTGGCTGATGTGGAAGTGGTGATGACAGGTGGAAATTGAATTGTAAAATGTGTAATTTAAAAAGAAAATTAAACTAATTTTTTTTATATATTACCTATCACTAAACGCATGCGCGTAAGTGCAATTCCATGAAATACAGGGTATTGCAGATAAACTGGGTCCAATTTTAAGCAGTTGACCCAGTGGGTTTAACATATGATTTTTTGATAAACCCTTGCTTGACAATCTAATCTTGCTCTTTATTTTTCAGGGAAATAGCAAACAGATTCGACAACAGAAAGACATAGAACAACAGAATCGTCCCGCCATTGTTCTTTGGCGCGCGCCGGGCACATTGCCAATAAAATTTGTTAAGTCGACTGAACTTCTAAAAGCAACGTGTGTATAACCAATTTAAAGAAGTAGGATAGATTGATTAAAAAGAACACAAGACTCCAAGTAATTCCACGCGCAATCAAAAATTTCTTGCTATCTTCAAACGCTCGGTTGAAGGCAACTCATCCATGACATCTCTTGCAAACACTATATTCTGTATTTTCTTTTTACTTCACTACTTCGTATTGCTTGATTCGTCTAATGAGGCTATTAACTCCAAATCTTCAGATTTTATCATACCTGTTCTATTGCTACGGAAGCAATATTTAACTCATTATTTTATTTCGATTAACACAGTTGTCACAATATTGGAAATAAATGTGAGCCCACAGGAATATAGATGTATCGTTACTTATTTAATATTTTATGCTTGTTTTTTTTTTTTAATTCAGCTTATGTTTTCAGCATTTCAAACAAAAGTTGTGAAATTAGATTCAAGTGTCTTCTGTAAAAATATTCATTTTTAATTCTAATAATGGATCAAATTAACTAAACATATATTTTCAATTAGGCTTGTTTCGTTGCACCAGATGTAAGAAATATACTGTTTGTTCTTTCGCTCTTAAATCATCCACTATAATGGAGTTCTGCGGATTAGATCAATATAGCGGAAAACAGTTTAGTTTAATCGGATATATTTAAGATAAATGCAAGGGTACGGATCAATAAACACAATCATGTATTTCACAGATTTTCCATTCAGTTTATATATTATCCCATACCTTCCAGATGTTACACAAGGCTGGTACTTAGACGCAAGGAGACTTACGTTAAGTCATCAGGGGATCAATAATATAATTGCATTACCTTCTTAACCTCCCCAGTATATTTCTTCTTTAAGAAGACAAGATAAACATATATTAAGTATTCGTCTGAATGACTCAGCAGTAGACGTTTAGAACTCCACATCTTCAATTTACATCAAATTTAATGCGAACCTGTTCAACTTGACTTATTTTGATATGAAATTAAAAATGGACAATCAACGACAGCATCTGTTTATAGTAACTTTTATAACTAACATCTTTTCTACATACCGAGTTCAAATACTGCTGAGATGACATTGCCTTTCCTCTGTCAAGGACATGTGTTGTTCTAAGAGGATATCAATATTTTTGCATAAACTGCAGAGAAGTTTATGTAAAAATTTTCAAACTAGAGTAACACAAGTTATAATGTAGAATATGACGAATACTCTATATTAGAGTTTCAAACATACACCTACCACAAAAATTGTAACTATCTCATAGTTTTCCAATTATCATTCTTGTACTAATAGGAAACTTGCATGATACATAAGTTATTTCAAACTGAAAAAATCAAATTCTATCAACATTCATCACCAGTTTCGATATTATAAACAAAATTGAATGTTCTTGTTTCTATATCAGTAATGTATATCGTCTTTGTATTTTTCCTTATATTAATAAATCAACGCATATATTCAAAATATATTTTTCCCAACCAATGTATAGCAGTGTTTTATATGTTCCCATTTCAGAGGTAAGTACGTAGATAATCTAACGCACTTCATAAAATAACTATGTTATTTTGTCTGTTGAAAACCTGCCAGCATCCATTCAATTATGGTTATCACAAAACGTAAACAAAATATAAGAAATAAGAGAGCATTTATATTATCTCGAATATGTTCCCAAAGAACAACATTAAACTTCTTGGAATGTTTTTCTCTGATGTCATACTTAATGCATGTAAACATCACTATTTTTTTTATTTTTCTTCTCCATCGATTTGGGTGCTGGCAAACCCAAATAGAGCCAGTGCGCATACAGTTTCGCCTCAGATGCTAACGAAGTATGAGAGAAGTAATTTTTTTACTAATAACTTCTCAGAAGGTCGATGTTAAAAACGGTAATTGCAGTAGGAAGACATTTTGCATGCCAAAATAAATGCCTCCAACGGTTTCCAGGAGAGGAATTCTGCCAGAAGTATTATTTGATGCCAGAGTCTTTACTTACTCAAAATATATAACACATATATTGCGAAAATTGTAAATTTCGAAAGTAAGATGCATCAGACATGGCAAAAGACGTATAAATATTCTTTGAAATTACACGACATTATTTTCAGTAATAACAAGATTCAATAGTAACAAATTAAACAAAGTCGGAAAACTTTCAAGGAAATACTTGAACGTAAAACAATTTTTGACAGCAAAAGAGTTACTAAGTCAATTGTTAGCGCGTGACTTAAATATAATTGTGTATGTCTAGAAATTTAATGTTATTGCACCTTAAATTGTTATTAAATTGTTATCAAATATTTAACTCCAGGACAACACTTTTGGAGGTGACGTGCAATCTAAAACATTGCATCGGTGATCATCGTGTTGCATTGTATTACTCCATAATCCAACATTTTTCAAGAGAATTGGTGGTTCTCACGACCGTTTGGCAGTTATTACAGGAAAATAAACAACACCGTTGGAGCTTAACTCAAACTGTCGATTGAGCAACAAAAATTACCTGATTCACGAAAAATTAAAATTAACATTACTACCAGTACACTACAACAGCTGCTGCTGCTACTACCACTTCTGGTTTTGATAGTGCTACTACTATCGCAACTTCTGCTGCTGCTGCTGCTGCTGCTGCTGCTGCGGCGGCTGCTGAGGCTGCTGTTGCTTTTGTTACTCCTACGACTACTCCCCCTGCCACTCTACCTCTGCCTGCTTATCCGCATCCCATCCTTCTTCTACTCCTCCTACAACTACTGCAATTCCAACCTCCTGTGGCTGCTATTCCATCAATGTATCACTATCGCTTTGCTACACCTCATCTTCTTTCGTTCTGGTACACACGGAGTTAGAACATATGGCAAACCTTGGAAATATTTCATCTTCTCTCGTGGCGATCTCATTCCCATAAAATAGCAAATATTTCTTTTACAAGACTAGATTTCCACTCCGGTTACAGAAAATGAATCAATTACAAGCGTTGTTTATTTTATTTACATAAAGCTAAAATAAATTCGTACAAACCAGTCTGCTACATCGCTTTTAGCTGCCGACTGAAATAATTTTGCATATTTCGCATATTTTGCACGAGGTAAATGCATGAACAACAAAATTCACTTCTCCCCTTACATACGCGCGCGCGGGTGTGTGTGTGTGCTTGTGTGTGAGTGAGTGCGTGTGTGTATACATAAATACATACAGGCATGCATACATAGATAATACATACAATATATATATATAATATATATATACTATGCATATATGTATATATATATATATATACGCATGTATATATATATATATATATATATATATATATATATATATATATATATATATAGTTAATACAAACATGAAAGCACAAAAAAAAACACAACAACGCGAGGACGTGGAACAAATAAAGTATTATTGGACGCTCAGGAAAGAAGGAAAGAAGGGGGGTTTAACGTTTCGAGCGGAGCTCTTCGTCGGAAACATAGAAGGAAAGATCCAGAGAAGGGAAGACAGAGGAAAAAAAATCGCCAACGGTACACACGCGGTCACATTTTGAATATATATATATATATATATATATATATTATATAGACATTATATATATATAGACATTATGCGGGAGGCAGACAAGTAGACCAATATTTATATATATATACGTACATACATATTGGTCAGCCATTTTCCTGTTTTAGAGATGCTTTTGCTTTTTCTCGGGTTACATCTTTTGTTCATATATGCTACAAAGAAGATTTCATTTGTCACTGAGTCTCAAAAAGAAGAGTACGCTATGAATAATATAATATTTACATACAGTTTCTAGCCAACCTGAGTTACGAATATTCAAGAAGTGCAATATTATGCGCATAAATCCCAGGAGTAGGTGGTTCATACGGGAGCAGACGCCAAATACTAGAAATGGTAACGATGAACGGTACTCTGTCCCTTGATTTAGAGTTTATAACCTCCTTAGGTGAAAGCAGCAAGACGAAGTAGCGATGTAAAAAGAAAATAGAGAATAGAGTGCATGTGTGGGACACTAGCTGAAGTCTAACTAAATGGTTACCTGAGAAGCAGTTAAACGTGTCACTGTTGGAGAAGGGCTGTCATTGCACAGAACAAAGGCAACTGTATCGGTGATGTGTGGGCAGTACTTGAAAACGTGTCTGAATTCAAATTTAAACAGAATTGGCGCGCGCGCACGCACGCATACACACGCACACACCCACATCCATGTATTGATACACATGCAGCTAATACACACAGCTTTCACGCACACCCATATATTTGCGCACGCAGTAACTCATATACGGTGCGCATGCGCACCTGTATGTACACACACGCTGAGGCTTCAAACAACCGAATTTACGCACTCACGCAGTTGTCATATATACCATTGATAATAATAATAATAATAATAATAATAATAATAATAATAATATAATAATAGTAATAGTAATAGTAATAATGATAATAATAAATGCCCTGATGCAGTACCAGGCAGTTGCTCTCGTGGCTTCTGATCTTAACTGATTGGAAGTGTTATCATGAACATTGTTTTGTCTTGGTATATAAAATGGGCTACAGCAAATATTCTGCTCAATACCACAGATTTGCTTGTCAGTTGTTTGACTTTAACCAGTTGAGCATGTCCCTTACTGGCTGACGATATGTGCATCTCTGATCACGAGCAGAAGTAGTGGGGGAGCATCATAGCCATGTGTTGAGAGGGATTCTTTGGAGTTTGAATAATTCACCTCTGGAAACATGGGTGGTTCTTTCAACATCCTTAAACAACCCTTATTCAGGGACCTTTTGAGCGGGATGGGCTACTCGACCTGAAGAAAATTCTAACTGGGCTCCACCTGCAAGGTCATGTGCTGTTTATCTTGATATGAGATCACCATGTCGCGCACATATGGTTGTGATGCATGTGCCTGGTGTACCTTTATCAGACGGGTAGTCATGATGGGTATATTGGGCTTCGTATATTTTACCCCAGTCTCACTTTGATGACATGCACTGCTCTCTCACTCAATAATAATAATAATAGTAATAGTAATAATAATAATAATAATAATAATAATAATATAATAATAATAATAATAATATATTTTAATAATAATATATAGTAATAAACACTTTATGCACAATGTTATACACTTAAGACATTGCTAAGGTAAACGGGACCGCAACTGGCCGCCGTGAGATCGGTCGTAAGTATTGTTGGTCGACCTTATTGAAGGCTTTAAATTGATGCAAATTGATCAGGGCCCTACACGTGCCACCTTATTTACCCACCCTGCCTATGATATATCACATGAAATAGAGGATGTCGTAGATGGATTTGTTTAGTATAGCGCATGTTTGCGCAATCAGCAACTCGACATCAAACGCCAACCAACCGTCTTGTTAACACCTGAACAAAAAGTTTGAAATTTGTGTTTATATGCGTAAAATTTTCTATTTGACACCAACCCTGTACTTGTTTGGGTCATTTCCTAGTAGTGCCACCGCACCGCGACTCACAGAACTAAAAATTCTCCCGTTCTGCTGCCAGTTGTGGTAGATATCTGCTAAGTCGCTAAAAATGTCTGGCATATGAAAAATAACGCTCATAGGTTAGGTATTTAAAACCAGGCGATTTTCCCCTCGCATCTTCCCATGCAGCCTATCATAACATATTTCTGCGATTGTTATCCGTATTTCAGAATGTTACCCCCACCCCTGGCCTTCCCTAAGCGCCTGTACTAAGTTTCTGAGATTCCGTTCATTCTAGTCCTTTCTATCGCTAATACCTTTACGAAGCCAATCGATTTTACTCTAGTTGCTCTTTTAAGGGTGAATCACCATTTGTTGTCGACGACTGACCCCCATCAATACCAGATTAACTCATTCACTAATTCTCTGTTCAACTGGCACGCTGGGAGTGGCGTGCTAAGCTTACACCAACTGGGTCTCTACTGACGAAGTCTAAGTAGACTGTGCAAATCACAAATTTGTCGTCTGTGTAACCGACGATTTTTAAAAAGTGGACAATTTATATTATCCTTATCTACTGGGCTACAGAATATTCTAAATAGATACGACACAGATGAATCGATGCGGTTTGTCTGTGCCCATATTAGCAAATTCGGGAACTCAAGTTGCTTCCTGTCAAACAGTTGAAAACGTCTGAGTAGGCTTGCGAGGCTTTTGTATTCCTCTCTTCTGAGAGCTAGCCCCCAACAAATTATATGTGCGTCCAAGATGGCCTTCCTTTTATTCATTAGCACTAAATGTTGAGAGGTTCCCTGGAATATCTGCAGACATCTGAAGAAATCCTGCTGTCTTACCTCAGTCGGAGCATGAGCAACCACCAGGCTGAAGGCGCCCGTCTCTAGGAACACATCTAGGACCATCAGCTCACGTTCTGGGTCTAGGAAGATATATCTTTATCTTGACATCCAGAGCTCTCGGAATCAACACCGAAGTTCCACCCCACCATTCCCGGTTGACATAGAGATAAGTAAAGCTCGTATCCACCGAAAAGCTCGTCGGTCGGAGAGTCTGGTTACACTGACAGCCACGATATCTAAACTTCGTGACTAGAGGACATTAAGTTTGGTGGCCTAGTTTGCAAGATGACCCAAGACCGCATGCACTTATATTTGACAATGAATTAGGCGGAGGAGAGGAGAAAGCTACATTCCATAATTTTGTGAAGGAAGAGGGAAAGGTGTTCCATTCCTCTGGTTAGATTTGAACATTTTCACAAGCAGTTCTTTGTAAAGTATTTTGTTAACATATATTGTAAAGTTTTCTAACCCATCAGTATATTTGTCTCTTTAATGTGTTATATGTATTTTGTGCGAGTTGTATGTTTTTTTATATGTGTAGGTATATTGCCGGTGTGGTGATATTACTCTCTGTATGGTTGTGTATGTACTCCATTAGTGCTTTGCTGGTCGTTTTAATGGAGGTCGAGTTGATGTTTAAATTTCCTTCGTGCTGTGATTTGTGATCAAATTATCCAGCGTGTGAATTAGGTTGTTTGTAGTAGTGGCAAATATATGGGAAACTACCACCTGTGTCATCTCTTGTGAAAGGTAGGAGAGTCCAGTTTTCTGGACATTGTTGTAGAGCTGAAAAAGAGGTAATTTCTACTCTTCTCCTCTGGAAGCCATCTACTCGCAATACCAGAGGGCGCACACTCTCCTACCCTGATGTAATCTCCAGGGATACAGGCATCCAGCAACAGGACCTCCGTAATGCCATGATGGACCGTGAAGTCTGGCGTAGCATGGTAAATTCCATTGTCTCGACCACGGTCGAACAATGATGATGATGATGTCTGTAATAGTGGTGGTTATTGTGGTAGTGACAGGGATGAGGTTAAGCATAATAATTTAGCTTTGGTTGGGTATGAAGTTTGATTGCTTTTTATGTTGGTGTTGTTGGTGTGTTTTTTGGTCCTTTTTATTTTCTTTACCTTGGTGATCGTTTGGCATTTGAGCTTGTCACCGTCCCATTCATAACAAGATATATCTGAGTCGTCCAAGGCTCAGAGTGGTGTTTTGGGGGACATTTTGGAGTTTTGTTGAAGTAGCTCTTATTATTATCTTGGCGGTTTCTGGTGTTGTTGTTGTTGTTGGTGGTGGTGGTGGTGGTGTTGATGGTGGTGGTGCTGCTGCTGCTGTGGATGCTGCAGTAACTATTGTTGCTACTATTTTCGAAGTTGTTAGTTTCGGTCCTGCAGTTGGCGAAATACCCATCTACCTCTAATGATGTTCATGCTGCTCTTTTTGTAGTTGTTGCTGTTGTTGTTGTTGTGGTGGTGGTGGTGGTGGTGGTGGTGGTGGTGGTGGTGGTAGTGATGGTGGTGGTGACGGTTTCGGCATTAGAGCTGGTTTCCTTTCTAGTGGGCAAAAGTCTTTGAGATGATTAACGTCCCCGCACATGTGACATCTCGGCCTTCTGCCCTCAAGAGCCACATAAAGCTTTGTGCCAACTGCTAAGGTTATAAATCCCCATATCGCCTCACCACTTCTTGGTCACCCGTTTTTTAACAACAGCATGCCCTGTCCTAATCAGTTCTGCTTCTGTACTTTCTATATCTGCAAAATACTATTGGGTTGTCCGGAAAGTTCATGCCGATTTTTAAAAGAAAGAAAAAGGTCAGTAAATACTTGCCTTTACATTTTTAATCAACCAAATATGAACCATTTTGTTGCACAATGCGTCTCCATCTTTCCTTTAACTTGAAAATACCCTCTTCCCAGAATTGAGGTGGTTTCATGGTAAAGAATTCATCAAGGTATCTTTTTACGTCGTCCAAGGAACTGTATTTTTTACCATTAAGACTATTCTGCAGAGACCTGAATAAGTGGAAATCCGAAGGAACAATATCTGATGAATATGGACGGTGAGGTAACACATCCCAGCCCAGCTGCAGCAATTTATGTTTGGTTCTCAAATCACCAAGTGCCAAAAATGAACTTTCTTATCTTCCATTTTAAAGGGTTACAGAATTAATACAGGTTATAGGAACATAAACCTTCTTTCAGGAAAAGATATCTTAATCTGTGCTCTAAATGGCGGTGTAGTGAAATCCTATTTTATGGACTCAACCATGTTCTAAATTAGGTCGAAATATCAGCTACTATAAATCGGCACGAACTTTCCGGGCAACTTAATACATTTTCTTATATACTTATATACCGAAGAGAACTGCTGTCACCAAGCAGCAGATGTTGATTCCTGGTTGTATATTTAACATTCTTACTTTGAATTACCTTCGACCTAAGTAAACTAGGTTGAGGGTGATTTATTCACTCGTTTGGGTGGTTGTTGTAGGCTTTTTTACCTCTTCATCTCTGGCGAATCTCACTTCAACAGTTCCATATTTCCTTTCCCTGGCCTTTGCTCAGAATGGTCGCAGTCATTATTTATATCTGCTTGTATGTTGCCTGCTCTGTTTCCTGTTCTCCCAGTTTTGTATAGAACTGTCCGTAAATTAGTTTTTCGATGGACAGATCAAGGACCATTCAGTGCCATATTTCGCCCATACATTTTGGGCATTTGACTTCATTTTCAGTTGTGAAAATTTCTTCAATTATTTGGTGCGCAGTGTCGGTGAAACTGCTACCAGTATATTCCAATGACTCCTTCCCCATGTTCTTGTATTTTTTTCTTTTTTACGCTAATGATATTGATGATGGTGGTGGGTTTTCTGTTGCCCCTGGCCATGGTGGAGGTGTTAATGTTCTCGCTAGTGTTGTTGTTTTTCGTTGTAATAAATATTGTAGTGGAATATATATAGATAGTACAATTTGTTGGTGTGGCTGCATGTATGATATTACAAGAGTTTATAGAAAGATGCAAGAATAAATTCAAGATCTATATATTTACTACATAAAAATATTCTTTATTAAGGAATCAAATTGTAGAAACTTGTTGAATAAAGTAATTTATGCAAGAAAGTTCAGTGATAGAAAATGTAGAATAACAGTTAATTGGTGGTGTAGACAAATAGATGGACATAGAAACGATGTGGATGGGTCTAAGTCTAATCGACTAAGGAGCAAAAAGGTGGATTAGCAATCTGTTATAATCAACGGAACGCAAGGCATTCGAGAAACTCCCGAGAGAAACGCTTATCTTCTTGAATAATTAAGAATCACGTCTCATGACATTGATGCTTTTAGAAAGGTTAGAAAAGGAAGATTATTCTATTATCTTTCTTGCAAATGAGATTATTCAACTATTTAGCTGCGTAAACAATTACAATGTCTTTTGTTTTGAAGGGGTGCTGAAATGTTTAGCAGCGGCAAGTTACTTCATACATTGCTGTGTTGTTGTGGCTGTTACTCTGGTTGATGTTGTCACTGACTTTTACAGTTTCGTTGTTCTGATCTGCAGATAACTGGCTGTTCTTTTCTGTGGACGAAGAGTGCTGGTCTGCCATCTTTCTTATGTTAACGAAAATTGACGACGGGCGTGTATGTTATGCGTAGCCCTTAAGGGCTACATATGAAGAACACCTAACCTGCTCTCTAAGGTCCAGTTTAGTTCATCTGAGCAACAATACGAAATGTACTATATATATATAACACTATATATCAATATAAATAACAAACTTACTTGAGTCAACATCAAGAGTCTGTCAATAGACGAACTACAATAATAAAATAATGTTTTCTTTATTAACCACTAAGTGTTCGGTACAGCATAATACAATGTCAAGGTAATATAAAAGGCGTGTAAATATTAAAAACAAAACACTCCCAATATAAAATTATAGCAATGAATAATTCCCCAAAACACTGAGATTTCCTAGATTCGCTCGTGGGGACAACACAATATCACAGGCAACCTGACATCTAGTGTAAGTGCCAACTGAACATCCTTCAACCTTTAGATGTATGGTAAGTGTAGAACCGTTCACTCAGACCATTTTTCGCAACATTCAACCACCTTTTAACATAATTGCTGGGAGGCAGAGCTTCTCTCTCTTCCATCACCCTCCTTTTCAAGTGAAACTTAAATAAGTTGACGAGGGTTTAATCTAAGAAGAACGTATCTGTCATCTGGCCTTTCAGTCTGTTCTACAACACAACCTTTGTCACTAAGGCCTCCAGGAAAATAAACACTGCCTGCTCTTCCCGCCCAAAGGAAGGCAGCATGACGATCTTCATACTCGCGGCCAAAGGAAGGGGGCATAGCGATCTTCATTATCCCGGCCGAAGAAAGATGACGTGACGATCTTCATAATCCCATAATCCCGGTCAAAGGAAATCAGCGTGGTGATTTTCATAATGTACAGAACCGATAACGGGGTCCGCCTTACACTTGACAGGAGTTCAACGTAAATCCAAAGGTCAGCAATGATCGGGCACTGAACGAGAGCGCGCAGAATAGTTTCGTCGCTCTGCGCTCATTTCGGCCAAGCCCAGCTGCCAGCACTTCTATGCCTGTAGATTTCATCCGAACCGGCACTGCTCCCCCACACCGGTAGCACTGCCAGGCCAAGGTTTACTGGACGTTATTCATAGACTCCAGTCCGAAAATCCTCCGGAACCGACCAGCCGGTCGATTCTTGTCGATGCCCAGAGTGGACGTTGCACTGTCCTGTCTCGGTTTACACTTGATCCAGGACTGCAGCTCTGTGAAACACGATCTGCGGAAGAACGTGTCTAGCAAACGTATTTTGTTGATCTTCAGATAATATCTGTTTTCTCAGAAGTCAGAACATGAAACGTTGAAAGATGAAAGAAAAATAGCAAATAATAAATTAAGGTGCTTGGTTTATGCCCTTATGCCAAATTTTGTTAGACCCCAGTCACATGAAATATGATTTACTTGGTATATATTTGCACTGATTTCTTTTTCCATCGTTATCTTCCTTAAAGGATAGTTCGGCATTTGTATTTTCAATTACACAATGCAATTGTCTTGAAGGCTTAAAAAAGTTATGCAACGATATAACAATGCGTGTATCCGTTTGATATATAATGTTTGCATTCGAAATTTGTGAACTAGCATGTTTTTTGAAATGTTATATTCTATGAAGAGTCTTTATCCAAAAGTCTGCATTCACATGCGTATCTTGGAGATATACAAAGAAGCATAATTTGATATGAATGTTGATGTTTTATTATTGTATTTCTAAATAACTAAGCAACATCAATATTCCCATGTTACATAATAGCATTTTTGATCATTTGTTAGATCAAAGGAATGAAGTACACTTTTTGTAATAGTATACTTTCATCATTAGCAATATTCATTCTGACGCTACTTGAGACAAATGGAAATGACGTTTGAAATATGTGTGCTTTTCACTTTGTATATCTTTTACTATCTACCACTATGAAACCACTTTGATAATATTCCATGCAATTTTCTCACACACATCAACATAATGTACAACTTTCAAGAAAGAAAATGAATTTTTTTCAGGGGTAATTGGAATGTAATGGGATATATTTTATAATACTATTGCAGAGTGCAGATTGTTCTTTTACGTTATGAATTTACAAATTTACCACTGGGATGGAGAGGCATCACGTGCAATGAAGTGACCATCCTGGGTCTCAGGAAACAGAACATTATTTTCAGTCCGTTCTCACGAAACAGGTCAGATGCAACTTACTTCAGTAAGAATGC